>NC_088393.1:38372500-38582500 GCF_037993035.2 Macaca fascicularis | reverse complement strand
AAACGCCGTGAAATCAAACAATGTCATTAAATCCTAGCTGAATTCTCTTGCCTTCCTACCGGAGTCTGATGCCTTCTCTCTCTTCTTTTAAAAGGGAGATTAGCAAGTGTTGGGGAGGTGTTAAAGACCAATAGCACCCACTGGATACTTTCTCCTTGAAGCAATCAGAGGGAAAAAGACGGAACTGACAAGGGAGTAATTTATTACCGTGTGATTCAAGGTGAACCACCTCATATTTTCTTGTACCACTGGTGAAACTCCTCCCACACTCTGAAAGATGGATTTCAGTGAACACTGACTTCGATTAACTTCCCACAGGGGCCCTGAAAACCCCAAAAGGGTTAAGAACTGTTTCTGTAGGAAAGTATCTTTTCTAAAGAGGAAGAGAGAGGACCTCAGGAAGCAACAGGAGAAGACCCCTGCAGCCAGTAATGGAGCGTCCTGCTCTGATGGGAATTTGCTGCCCTGAGCTGTCCGATAGGACCACCCCATCGGAAGTGTGATGACTGCAACAGGGGAGCTGAACTTTACGTTTTATTTAATTTTAATTAACTTAAACATAGATAGCCCCGTGGACAACAGAGTCCTTAGCCCCATGGACAGCACAGCTCTAGATCCTTCTTTTTGTGGTTCTGTGTTTGTTTCTCTGACCTAAGCCAGCGTCTGCTGATTCATAGTTTCCAGCCGTGGGAGGGAAGATGGGCACACTCAGTGGTGTGCACAGCACAGAGCAGCCTGCAAAACACTCTTTTTGTCCAGTGCTCCTCTCCTAGCAACCCTGGGAAACATTGGTGTCACCATGCCTGTTTTACAGATGGGGAAACCGAGGCCCAAAGGCCATGACGTGGAGAAGCCAGGATTTAAAGAGGGGTGGCTTGGCCGGGTGCAGTGGCTCACACCTGCAATCCCAGCACTTTGGGAGGTCAAGGTGGGCAGATCACTTGAGGTCAGGAGTTTGAGACCAGCCTGGCCAATATGGTGAAACCCCACCTCTAACTAAAAAATACAAAAATTTGCCAGGCGTGGTGGCGCACGCCTGCAGTCCCAGCTACTCAGGAGACTGAGGCAGGAGAATCCCTTGAACCCAGGAGGTGGAGGCTGCAGTGAGCTGAGATAGTGCCATTGCACTCCAGCCTGGGAAACAGAGAGAGACTCTCTCAAAAATAAATAAATAAACACACACATAAAGAGGGGTGGCTCTGCTCAAAGATCTCTCACCCTAACAGTGAACGGACCCTAAAGGGGATTCTCACCTTCCAGTCCTCATGTTCCACCCACACCCCGTGAGCATTGATCAGTATGGAGCCCGCGAGCTGGGCAGAGGGGCAAGTTCCCTTCCCAGTGCAGCACCTTCTATCCTCTGCTTATCTCCGCATGTACTGGAGGACTCCGTAGGACCAAGACTTCTCTTTCTCATAAGAAACAAACCCTGTGCCATCGGAGGCCACAGGCGAGAGTCACCCCAAAAAGGTCCTGTGACAGGAGGCAGGCCAGAGCCCAGCAGCACATTGGCACCTATTTTGGCTCTCTTTTTCTCAGCTTCTCCTACCTCCCCAGACATGAATGGCCTTGATCTGTCCTAGGATTTGTGGGAGATGAGGGGGTACGGGGGAAGTGGGCTGATGAATAAATCCACAACCAAAGTGTTAGGTGGATTGATAACCCCCGTCAGCCTTCAGTCCCCCCCATCCCAACTTGCTTGAAGTTTATCTGCTTTTTATACGAGGATCCAAAACAGGGTAGTGCTTAGCCCAGAGTCTCTCTGACTTGCTACTGGTGAAACCCTTGGCCTGAGATGGAGAGAGAAGTTTGGATGACTGAAGGCCTTTTGGCCGCCACCTTACCGAGGTGACCACCTCCCTTCCTGTACTCGAGAGGCTGAGCTGATGGCACAGGCAAGAGTTTCCTGGACATTGCATGATCCTTCCAGCTGCAAGGGTGGGGCCCAGTCGGGGGGGAGGCGCTGAACCTGTCACTATAGAGATCCTGGCCTTATCACTGCCAAGAGTCTTCCTCGCTGATGGAAAATTCTAATTTCTGTAACCCCAAAATAACTGTTCTTGACTGAATGCTTGCCACGTGCCGGGCATGGTGCTAAGTGCTTTATGTGCATAATTCCATTAACAACAATTCTCAAAAGGGAGGACTTTTATTCTCACTTTAAAGGGAAGACCAGAAATGTGGAGAGGTTTTGTAGCTTGCCCAAGTCCCGCTGTGGCTCAGGACGGAACAGAAGATGAACCTAGGCCTGTGAGGTCCTAGTGTCCTTTCGCATTGTGACTTATGCATCACACAGAGCCCGCACGCTGCCCACCCCTTTCCCTGCATTCATTCTGAATTCTGTGCCTGAACGAGGAATGTGGCCTCTAGCTTGGCATAGATTGGTGGAACTGCATCTCCTTTAAGCAGGTGGAAGGGGCCGGGAGTGGTGGCTCACGCCTGTAATCCCAGCACTTTGGGAGGCCGAGGTGGGTGGATCACAAGGTCAGGAGATGGAGACCATCCTGGAGAACACTGTAAAACCCAGTCTCTACTAAAAATACAAAAAAAATTATCCAGGCGTGGTGGCGGGCGCCTGTAGTCCCAGCTACTCGGGAGGCTGAGGCAGGAGAATGGGCATGAAGCCGGGGACGGAGCTTGCAGTGAGTGGAGATCGTGCCACTTCTCCAGCCTGGGCAACAGAGCGAGACTCTGTCTCAAAAAAAAAAAAAAAAAAAAATGGTGGAAGGGATTCTCTCCTGAGCAGTGGGCCCCTGAGTCCATCCATTCATCCATGCAGCAGATACTTGCAGACCACCCTGGATGCCACTGCACAGGATCGGTGCTACACCAAAAAGAAAAGGAAATGCATGTGGAATGGCTCCCATACCCTCGAGTCTCCTTAGGAAGATGAAGGAAGACTGTGATTTCTGTCCCTAGTCTGCCCCACACTCTTTGCTTTGGGTTGCTCGACTCTTCATCTTCGGTTTTGGTCCATTGAGAGGCAGCGTGGAGGAGAGAGACTTATTACCTGGGACCAGAGTAGGGAAGAGACATGAGAAGGTTGAGACACTGAGTGGAGGCTTAGCAGACGGAGCGACATGACAACATAATGAATGGGGACCCACAGTTCCAGGGATGGGGAAGGAGGTGTCGCTCAAACTCAAGGACGGAAAACATACTTGCGTGCATTTTCTCATCATCACAAATTCCTCCGAGGGCACCAGGCTACCGGAGTATGTGTTGAAACAATTTTAGTGGATGTGTATTAAGCACCTGCTCAAGCCAGTGCTGGCAGGTGCCAGGGACACCAAGATAGGCAGTCCTCAAGGGGGTCGGAGTGTGGAGGATGAGACTCAGATGCCCGTAATTCTGATGTGGGTACCGTGATGGAAATGACCGTGAGCAGGATGGGAACATGGAGAGGGATGCTATGGCCATCCCAGGGGGTGAAAGAAAGCTAGCGGCAGCTTCCTGAAAGTGGAGATGCCCCAGCTGAGTCTTCAGGGAATAATGTTCCTGCAACAGTCTTAGGAGCCGTCTTTCCTCTTTGCGCCACATTATTTAATGCTTTGCAAGTCTGGATGACTAAAGTACCATGCTTTGTCCGCACTTTTTATTTACCTACCTTGATTTCTTAGTTTGGGGCCTGTTTCTAGGCCTTTCTTGACCCCCGTGCTAATCTGGAATATTTGTTCTTGCTGACTTGATGGTTCCCAATGCCGAGAATGTGTTCCTCCTCAAAAAGATTGCCATATGTTATACTGAGAGAGCCTCAATGCTGGTGTCTCCATTCTCTGCAGGGATTGAGTTGCCCTAGCTTGGGTTCCTGCACCTGTAAAGTATTTTTTCCGTTTTTCTGCAGAAGATATGGCTTCAACCATCTACGCCCACTAGAGGCCATGTTCCTCCTTCAGGCAAGGAATTCTGAATCTACTTCCTCTCTCCCTTTCATCCTTCTGTGCTTTTACCACCCACCTTCTTACCTCACACATTCCTGGTGGGTTATCCCATATCCTATGGGTAAATGGTAGCACTGAGAGACCGTAGGGACCCCCAAGTCCTGAACCAAGGACCCTGTACAAAGTGATGCCTACCGGCATTGTGTCTGCAAGGGATGGTCGGTGACACCACCGTGTGCATCTTCACATCAAGCAAAGCTCGAGGCAGCTGGTGTTGCAGAGGCAGCTGGGCGCAGTAGGCAGGCCCCAGGGGCCAACAGCATGGTGGTCACTGGCTCACCGAAGATTGAGCTCCTGGGCTGGCCTTGGGGAGGACGGCAGGCTGGTGGCCTGTACAGGGAGTGGGCCCCACCAAAAAATTAGGCGGCATGGAATCTGGTCTCAGCTCTGCTGTGAACGCCTCGTGGTGCCTCTGGTCAGTCCTTTCCTCTGTTTGGGGCCTCATTTTCTCCCATTTCAAATGAAGCCCATCTGTAGGAGTCACTTCATTTTCTCTAGGATGATCTGAATCTGAGCAGAAACAACCAGGATTTATGCAGGGATCTTAAATGGTGTGTCCCTGGTTTTCTGTCTTTCCAGACAAGAGCATCAATTGGGTGGAGGTTCGTAGCATGTGGTGGGCAGAGAATGTGCTGCCCCTAGTCCCCAAGGGCACCTGACCAACAGAGAATGACTACTGAGTTAGTAATCTCTTCACACTACCCCTGTATACCTGTGGAGCCTGAAACACTGGGGAAGGAAGCAAACCCCAGAGCTCCGAAACCTCCATTTCCAAAAAGGATCGAGAGCCAGTCTCCTAGAAATGGAGCCCATAGTGGTGGTCCACGCTGGAGACAGTGACAAACAATTGGACCCTTGTGTCCCCAAGCTGTGGGCTCCCTGGCGATGACACCGGTGCTGTCTCTGTTTTACCTGTCGGGGGAATGTTCCAGCACATTTTCCCTTACTATGACTTGATTAAGGACACAATAAACCCTTGCCATGATTTTTATCTATTTGCAGTAATATCTCTCAGTTCTAATTTCAGAGATTAGCTTGTTTTCCAAACATTAAATGAAGGACAAACTTGATCCCATTGTTCATGCCTTGTGCCAGCACAGCCTTAGCCACCACCCACCATTGACAAACACAAGCTGCTGGCCACACCTGCACGTCACTGCCATGGGAAGCGGCCCCGAGACTGTCGGAGTGGGAGACAGAGCATTAGGGATTTCAATTCTGCTTTATTTTCAACTTGAAATGGAGGAAAACAGACAAACAACAAATAAGAAAGCTAAACAGTTGCGTGAGAGCTAGCAATTTGCTGGGCTCCCGATGACAGATACTGCATTATCATAATTGTCTCCTCTACATGATAGGACAGAAAAATAATAATGTCATTTTATTTATAGCTGGGGTGGCCCCTTTACGAGAGTCATACAAGTTTCTGCCAAGTGGAGTAGGTCAAATGACATCTTTTGATCAGGCCTGTCCAAAGAGATCAAAGATGAATGGCAGGTAATGGATACCCAATGACAAACCAAATCTAAAACAGAAATAAGGCTGCCAGAGCCTGCCAGTTACCCATTAAAGGCCCGCCTAAGGAAGGCAGGCTGCTTGACACATTGGCCGAACACCTAAATCAGCCAAGCGTCAGTGCTAAAATTGTGTATTATCATTGGAAATGGCTATTATTTCCTCGGTAACATTTCTGTTAAGGCTTTGTTTGTGTACGAGTGACCCACAGTCAGAAGTGGAGTTTGAGGAAAGCCAGTCCGAGAGGCTTGGGGGGCACCCCTGGCTTTGCCATGCGTCACGCGGTTTTAATTGTGGGGTCCTGATGGAACACCAGCTCCGTGCCGCGTGCTGCTCAGGTGGAGGAGGTGGGTCCGTTTCCAGGTGAGAGGGTGGTTCGGGCCTCATGTCATCACTCCTGCATTTCTCGACACTTCCAGCTCTGCTCCATCTTCCCGTCTCCCCAGCCATATGCAGTTGGCCCCATCGTAGGCCACACAAAGCCCAGAACCTTCCCAGAACACGGGGAGGGGGAGCACTAAGCAGATGGAAAAAAAAAAAAGAAGGGGTACAATGGCACTCCTTCCTACCCAGGCTGAGAGAACAGGGCGGGCGCTTGGCTTTTTACACAGCCAGTGCAGTCTGCACATACAAAAACGGGTAGAGGCAGCTTCCAAAATTATGGGAATAGATGCATTTTTTTTTCCTCAAGCACTTGAGTTATGTAATTAAGTTGGGCTTTGTAGAGATGTTATTTACAAGGCTTTGGTGGGGAACAAAATTTACTATCTTTTTTTTTTTGGCTTCTAATTTGTGGGGGTGGAATGAGGTGGAATACAAAGAAATATTCAAAGAAATATTTAGAAACGAGGACTCCAAGTCTGCAGGAGAGAACTCTAAATCTTCATGTCCCAGGGGACGCACAGGTGGTGCTGTGGGTAATTTTTAATTCTGCAGCGTATGCTGGAATGTTAAAAAATATTATTAAACATTGAAATGAGTATACTAGTTAACTAATTAGTATGTTTCTCTTTCTTTTAATAATCCTGATACATTTTCTTTCTTTCCTACCTCCATTTTTATACACGTGTAACCCTAAAGAACATATTTAGAAGCATAATTAGTTATAATGAGAAGCAAACAAACCTAGCCCAGGGTATCTCCAGTGTATTATGTTATAAAAAATGGCAGGTAATGGTGGCAATGACAGAGACCCAGGTTCTGTGCTGCCTGGTAGGAATTCTGGTTTTACACACACACATACACACACACGCATACATATGCACACACGCCCATGCATGAGTGCACATGCGCACCCACACACGTGCACGTGTGCCCTCTCAAGATAAAAGAGCCAATGATGAAAGCCGCATTGGCTTGGCTCTTAAAAGTTTTACAGACCTCACGTTTTGCGATCACTTTGCATTAACTGTATCTTTAAGTAACGGAGACACTATGTCAAAGTCGCAGCATCACTTCTTGGTGATGAGAAGAAGATAGACATTTGACTGTTAGGCCTCTTGGCAGGAAATTTGGTAGTGAAGTCCCATCCAATTTGTCACACTCAGTAGTGGTCCTCGCTCCGAAGGAAGCTTGCAGCCCAGCCCGCCGCGTCACCTGTCTGGGAGAGGCCCCGCAACTCCATCCGAAGTGACAGGCTGCATATGCAGGGCCACCCCGGGAATAAGCCCACACAGTGGGTGTGCCATCGTCTCGTGGGGAGGGCACACCTGTGCGTCACTCCTCGCCTGGCACTCAACTTTGACATTTGACCATTCCAAAAAAGCGCCTACCCCCTTTTTGTGGCTCCCACCCCAAACTTCTATGTAAATGAAAGTTTAAACAAATCTGTGATCATGCTGGCTTTCAAATGAAATTTTTTTTAATTTCTCTTGAATTATGTAAAGATGCATCACAAGATATTTACGATTTTTTTTAAAAACAGATATTCTTTTTATATACTGATAAAATTGGAAACTTGGAAGCATATTTGGCAAGTGTAAACAGATGGTTAAAGATATTTGCTGGGAAGTATCAGAAACAGTTATTCCTGACTTGCCTGCTTGGCTAAACATTGCTCTGAAAAGTCAACTCACAGGGCACCAGGCAGGAGATGCGGGTCCCATTTTGCTCTAAACAGAGTGGGCAGGGGCGCTGTTTTCCTCTCTATCACCATGCTCTAGGTAAAGCCTGCCCATGGAACTTGTGCCCTCTTCTCTTCCTACCCACAAACTCCATAAGGGGTTCTTTAGCAACTGAGCAAGAAGGGCGTCTCTGTTATCTCCTTAATTAAGGATGCCTGCTGCAGGGATCTCACTCAGAGGGAGCCGGGCACCTTTTACCTCTCTCCATCTAAGGTATGAAATTAGTGCTTTTCCTTTGCTCTGGGGAACCGATCATTTTATTCAGAAGAGGTCCATGCTAGGAGGTTTCCTATCCCTTCAAAGGCAATGGATGTAAAGTTGCATAAAGGAAATTACTGGGAAGAAAGAAAGAAGAAACTGACACGCGGCTTTTTTTTTTTTTTCCCTTTCCAGACAGCAGAATTCACCACACACATTTCAAATAACGAAATCAACAGTTCAGAGGTGATTTAACAGAAAGCACAGAATTTCATGAAATTGTCTAATAGTCAGATTTGTGGCGTATGTGTGGAGGGGGGGCAGGAGAGAGGGGGTGGCTGGAGATGGGGATGCGGAAGGAGGAAGCTGCCGTATTTTTTTTACAAGCTTATAAAACACAAATGCTTGTGGCACTTGCTAATCTGAAATGCTTTTAGTAGAATTGTTCAGTAGCAATAATCTGTCAACAGATTACAATTTTGCTTAATTTTAATGTGGCTAACTTAAGATGGTTGTATAGTAAATTTATGCAACTGATCACAGTTATTAAATTACTGCATCTGCAAAGGAAGCAATCAAACCCCTTATTACAGTTGCTGTGAGTGAATGCTAAATGTCAAGGAGTTACCAGTGCGCTGCGGGGAATCGCGCTCCAGTTAAAGATGCATAAAATATCAGCACTTTTTTAATGCTTGTGCATTCAACAAAGACTCCCATCATAATTAACTGGTATGGAAATAAATAATTTTTACAAACTACCTTAGAAACAGTTGTGCTATAGTTTTTGTCAAAGTCTACTGCTCTGCAGCAATATTTAAGCCCTCAGACACATTTCCCTCTAACTCACATATGCTATAAAATATTTAAATCTCACAGAGAGGTTTGAAAATGATATTATAAATCCAGCTCTCAGTGCTAAAAAGTAATTTATGATGATTAATTTAATTATACATTTTCAGGTTTTGATATTTTAAAAACTCAAGATTAATTTTTTTTTTTTTTGTTATTGTTGTTATGGTCCCAGTTTGACAGTTTGGGGAAGGGAAATTCTTTTTCTAAACAGCTGAAGATGCAGAGGGAGAGGCAGGGCCCCCAGAAAGGTGGAGAGGAAGAGTTATGGGCGTGGGGGCCACGACGTGCATACAATGAGGCCTCAGTCCTGGCCCGGCTTGCCCCATCCCCTTCAGCAAGTTTCTGAGAGTTCTAAACTGTGAAAGGCAAATTATTAGAGTGAGCACTTTGGGCCGGGCGGAGTGACTCATGCCTGTAATTCTAACACTCTGGGAGGCCGAGGCAGGTGGATCACGAGGTCAGGAGTTCGAGACCAGCTTAACCAACATGGCGAAACCTGGTCTCTACTAAAAATACAAAAATTAGCTGGGTGTGGTGGCGGGTGCCTGTAATCCCAGCTACTCAGGAGGCTGAGTCAGGAGAGTTGCTTGAACCCGGGAGGCGGAGGTTGCAGTGAGCCAAGATGGCACCACTGCACTCCAGCCTGGACAACAGAGCAAGACTCCATCTCAAAAAAAAAAAAAGACTGAGCACTTCACGAAGTCCTTGTGGAGGGTATGTGGGTTAGTGCCGGGAAGGCCCTGGAATAGCACTTGGCCCTAGTCGGGATCCATCTCACCAAATGGTAGGTAGCATTTATTTTGAATAAAATAAAATCTTTGCCAAAAAAAAAAAAAATCCATCTTTCTGAGACTCATGTGCTTCTGCTGGCACCAGGCAATGGCTCATCCCATGACAGTTCAGCCAGCAGGTGCCATCTTTTTGCCAGTGTCCTTTGTCATTTGTGGGCTTTGGGGTTTTAGAAATCAGGCCCGTGAGGCCTTGAGACGTTGCTGGGGAAGAAATGCCAGCAGAGGAGAGAGGAAGATGGGGCGGGGTGGAGGCGTGAGAGCCTGCACCGGCACCCGCCAGACTCCTGAGTGATTTTGTGCCTTGCCCTTGAGTGATTCTGTCCACTCAGCCACCTCACAGAGACGGTCAGGGTGCCAAATGGGCACTGTGCAGGTCAAGTGCCCCATGCCATCATGAGCAGAGCCCTCCACCTTGGTGACTCTGGGTGCCCGTGTGAACTGAGTGCGTCTCTGGTGAGCCAGGCCTGTGCCATCTCAGAGGCTGCTATCTCTGTTGTGTGTTGCAGCAAGACCAATGTCGCAGTGCAGACCCGGACATGTTCCTTATCTCGGTGGACAAAGTCCGTTTACAACACTTAGGCCTGCAGGTCAGCAGTTCCACCATTTTCCGTCTCTTCCCAGAGAGATGGGGGGTGATTTGCTGGAGTGGAAGCTTAGACGTTAGGAATGTGATGTTGTCAATCCCACCCATTAGTCTGGGCCGCCTTCACCCAAGGTATTCATTCGTTTGGTGTAGCTTTGTTTGGAGTTATCTGTTCAAACATATTTGAAGGATAACACTGTAGGGCAATCAGATTCATTCAGAGGTCCATTTGTGCATATGTGGATGGGCGTGTGTTTATGCATTTGTGGATAAGCATAAGTAGGTGTATATGTTTACACATACATGTACATATAATCTAGATTAAAACTGAAATGAACTCAAGCCCCATTGTTTACCTGTGACGTCTTATTTCCACCAAGCAAGCAATGGGGCAGGCAGAATCCACCACACATTTTGGCCTTAGTGAGCTAGACCCTTTGGCTTCCGCATGCTCCTGTTTTGAACTGTGGTCTCCTCGATATACATCTCACTTCCCATATGGAAGTGCAATTTGAGGATGAATGTAGCATCTTTGCATTATTTTTTAACCTACACACTCTGATAAGAAAAATGCATATATATGTGTGTGTTTATATATAGACATATCTATTTTTGTATGTATGTAGTCTTTAAGTATTTTAAGGTAAAAGTAAAAGCACACTTATAAAGGTCAGTTGAGGAAATGTCTGTGTGTTTGGAATGGGAAGAGACAGATTTTAGAAAACAAAACATTCAGAATATAGAATCTCTTAAAAGGAATGCATTTTGCTTTAAATTTCCATGTAACTTACACCGATTTCTGAAATGACCACAAGTACTGGATTCTTTGGGCTGGCTGCTTGTGAACAGGTGTGAGTACTTCCTGATTTTGTGTGTCTGGTGCATTTCTTGTTGAGTAGGTTGGATATGATGTGGAGTCTTATATCCCGTTCACACCCTGTGCTGTCTTTCTTCCTGGACATGGGCAGAGTCTGTGGCTCTATGTTTCCAGGGCAGGGATCACAAGGGCGGAGGGTCAGCTCTGGGCCTCTGAGCCCTTGGGAAGTGTTGGCAGCAGCTTAGGCACTGAGGGGTCACTCCTGTGCACCCTGGACCTGGAGAGGCCCTGTGAGTGGCAGTCTCAGATGGCTCAACACCACAACTCTCTCTTTTGCCACATTAGGTCGGTGCTGGGGCTTTATAATCTTCATGTAAGGGCCCCTTTGCCTGCGTTTCTGAGTGTAAGGAATGTGTCCAGGTACTGACTGGGCTGGGATCTTGGAGGGCCAGCTCACAGGCATTGGAACTGAGAGATCCACGGTGTGGAATGTAACAGAAGCCTAGGGACCTGAGTTCAACTTCAGCCGTATTTCTGGGACACACTGTCTCCACCTGTGGACCGTGTGGGGCAGGTGTGAGGTAAAACGTACAGCAGAGCGCGCAAGCATTTTAAAAATCAAAACGTGCTGGCTGCCATCATCACCATGGTCAGTATGATTGTCATGTCCGGCAAACATGTCCGGAAAAATCCGGATGTATTTTTCCAAGCACCTCGGACTCCTTCTGACCCGACCCTCTCTGACCTGCCATGGGAGGCCTGAGGGTGGACCTTGCGGAATCCCTTTGCTGGGATGGCCCCCGCTCTGTGACGATGCCCGGCACAGGGCCAGTGCCTTCCTGCAGGCATGTCTCAGGCAGCCCGGCCGCTGCAGGCCCTGGGCCGTTTATTTTGGTTACATCCATGTTGCCATAATTGTGGACAAGACGGCGTGACCAGGGCGAGGTGTCTGAAATGTGCACAGCCCCAGCAGATGTCATCTAAGTTTTAATTTCAATAATTGCCTCTGTACGCCTGTCATTTGCTCTGTTAAATAGCCTGGCATCAGATGTGTGGGGCTGGCTACACGACCAGGAGGAAAACCAATGCCGCCGTTCACCGGACTTGGAAGGTGTTGGGGATGAGAGAGGGCCCCGTCGTCTGCCCTAAGAGGGAGACGTGGTGAGGATGCCTTACCTCTGAGTCTGCACCACCCGCTTCTTTGCAGAGGGATGAATTGAAATCCCCTGCAATCCACTCCACCCACACGGGCCCCCACCCAGCCTTCCCCGTCTCACCATCACTCCTATTGTAGCCGAGGGGGGAAAGAGCGATTTTTAAAGATTTGCTAATGGTAATGAAAAATATTCTGATATAGCATTAAGGATTTTGCTCCTGAAATGTGTTTAATGTAAATATGCTGTCAGAGACCCTTCAAGTAATTGACACAAGCAGATGATTAGCAGTGTTCTCAACGGTGTTTTTGCATAATCTTACGTTTTGACAGAACTCCTCAGGCGCACGGTATTGTCAGTGCTCCGCAATCAGTAGTACTTTCTTCCCTGGCAACATTTACTTTGTCATTATAAATCTTGTAAGTGGTCATCTAGCCGGTTCTGGGTGGATGGAGGAGTGTCATTACTAACGCATTTGGGGCTACGACTTCCTACCGAGAATCTGTCCTGAAAAGTAAACTTCTTACCAACTTGGATCACATCAGAGGAGCCACTTAGCAGCTCTGACCCCGGGCTTGTGGGGCCACCGTAGACGGCTGGGGCGTCAGCTCCGTGCACGCTGTGGGGCCTGGAACAGGAGGTGGTGTGGCGAGTGCATCGCTAGAGAGGCCTGGGCCCGGGCCAGCTCTCCTGGGGCCGCCTCTCCCCAGGAATTCACCCTTTGGGAAGCTGGTTATAACCTAGCTACTTTCCAAGCTAGGTTGGTTTTTCCTTTTTGTCCACTTTGAATTGAGTTCATCTATGGTGATATAAAAAAAAAAATTGTGTTCAATTATAATCATATCCAACTGCCCCAAATTAAACTGCCCTGATCCATAAGCATTCATAACCGCATACAGTTAAGTTACATTAATAGTCAATATAATAAACCTTCACCTTTATTGAAGCTGCTCTTGTTTCTACAGCAGTTCTTTAATCTATCTCAATAGATTTCTGGTGTACAGCACGTATAGATTTGGCCAGTGACAAGGGTTAGAGTAGTCTTGTAGAACATTTACTTGTAGCTCTGAAAAGCCCACATTTATCAGAGGATGAAGTCGATCACAATGTACCAGAATCAATGGAAGGCTTGTGGGATCCCTCTTAGGCTTGTAATGCGTTCACCTTCTTTGGATAGAATTCACACACACACACACACACACACACACACACTCTCTCTCTCGCGCGCGCGTGCTCACACATACACGCATACTTCTCTGTCTTAAAGCCATTTATCTCTGAATGTCAAATTGCAATAATTAACCATTATTGATCTTAAATTCAATTAACTTCATTAACACAGGTCATGATGAGGGTGCGTGTAAGGGAAAGGCATTTGACAAGTGTCTTTGCTCGTGTGACATTCTGCGTTCACAGTGGCGATGATACACTGTTCCTGCTGTCCCCTCCAAGAGGCTGCCCAACAGAGAGGGCTGCCCTGGGCCTCAGAGGCTTGGGTCCTGGACCCAGTCAGTGAGAGACCCCCGATGTATTTTTTCTTTTTGGTTCTGAGAACTTTGCCCAGTAGGAGTCTTATAGCTGCAAGGCAGCGTTTGAGCCCCCTTGCTATGTGTGGACACGGGGACCTTTGGAACACAGGCAGATTAATCCATGATGCAAGGGATGCTGACCCAGGGCCCAACTTCTCCCCCGCACTCCATAACCTTGTCACAGAGGGTGTTCATGGACTTTCAGGCTTTGCTTCATCCAGAAAGCGGCCCTTCTATTTGTATTTTCAGATTAAATAAAAACGACTTTCCCTCTTGATCAAGAAGAAAAACACCCAAATCCTACAATTGCAACCAGTAGAGGGTTCTGGGCACCCTTGCTACATGTGTGACATTTCTTGCTTTATCTACTTTGCATATTTTGTGTCTCCCCACGCCCTACAAGGGAGGTGATGATATTGTCCCATTTTTCAAGTGGGGAGACTGAGGCTGAGAGATGAACAGACTCACCAAGCACACCTTGCTAAGGTGGCATAGCCAGACTCCAGCCTACTGTCCTTTCTGGTCAGAGAGAGTCGCCATGCGGTTGTGTGTCACACTTTTTTTTTTGAGATAGAGTCTCGCCCTGTCACCCAGGCTGGAGAGCAGTGGCGCAATCTTGGCTCACTGCAACCTCTGCCTTCCGGGCTCAAGCAATTCTCCTGCCTTAGCCTCCCAAGTAGCTGGGACTACAGGCACCTGCCACCAGGCCCGGCTAATTTTTGTACTTTTAGTAGAGACGGGTTTCTCCATGCTGGCCAGGCTGGACTTGAACTCCTGACCTCAGGTGATCTACCCCCGCTGGCCTCCCAGAATGCTGGGATTATAGGCATGATCCACCGTGCCCGGCCGTGTGTCACACGTTTAAGGAATCGGGGGACCTTCCCTCGGTTTCTTCACCCTTAAGCAGTACATTTTAAATGTGTATTCTGGAGATAGGCAGGGAGATCTAGCAGCAAAAGCCCTGGCTGCTTTTTTTTTTTTTCCTCCCCCAATGCCAGTCCTTGTTCTGTGTCTCATCCCCTATCCTCTTTCTCTCGAAGCATCAGTCTCTTCATCCATGACACGGAGCCCATGGACAGCTCTCGCTCCTTCTCGGGCTGGTGTATAGCCGGGCAGCGATCATGTGCAGAAGGTACCCCCAGGAGTGCAAGGTCCCTCAAAGTGTGCCAGGACCGTTCCCAGAAAGCACCACTGCAGGTAGATAGAAGGCTCCCGTGCATCCGTAATTGGTTCTGGGCTTTTAATTCTTTACGAAAATGCTGCTTGGTGCAAAAGAGTATCAAGGAAATAGAACAAAACAAACAAAAAGAACAAGCCTTAAGTCGGCTGTTTTACGGGGTCGACTTTTAATTTAAAAGTTTGATTTAATTCAAAGAAATTGATTGAGTATCTGACTTGTGCAAGGCCCTCCCTCTGTTCTGTGCAGGGGACCGTTGGGACCCCCTTGCCTCTCCAGCCCACTGGAGTAAAGGGACTGCCCTAGCTGCAGAGTTTCTGCAGGGCCGTGGGGATGCAGAGGTGAGAAGGATGGGCTTTGAATGGAGGGGACAGCAAAGCCCTTGGTCATGTGAGACGTCAGCTGGGTTGTGGGAGGTGAAATGCTCCTGGTCACATGAGCAAGCCTAGAGTGGCCTTCCCTCGGTGCAAGGGAAGCCAAGAGACACAGATCTCACAGGTCCATGAACACCTCCTGAGGAGGTGACCTAGGAGGCCACGGGAGCTCCGTACAGCTCTGTCCCTGCTGCCGAGGTGGGGGCCCGCTGACCCTTTCTCAGGAAATGTCTGCTGATCCAGTAGCAGGTCTCCCTGCAGTGCGTGAGCATTTCACAGCTTGGTTTTAGGAGCATAACCACTTGACCTGTAGGTACGCATTAGGGCAGGGACGGCCAAGGAAGCAAGTGGCAGCTGAAGGGGGGGCGGGGTTGTACATATCCTGGTTTATTTTGAGTGTCCTCTCCAAGCCTGTGTGTTTCTAGAGCACTTGCATTAGAAGCAGAAAGTCCAGGCCAGGTACAGTGCCTCATGCCTGTAATCCCACTGCTTTGAGGGGCCGAGGTGTTGGAGGCCAGGAGTTCAAGACCAGCCTGGGCAACATAGCTAGACCCTGTCTCTACAAAAAAAAACTTAAAAACCATCTAGGCGTAGTGATGTGCACCTGTAGTCTCAGCTACTTGGGAGGCTAAGGCAGGAGGATCGCTTGAGTCCAGGAGTTCAAGGCTGCAGGTGAGCCATGATCGCACCACTGCACTCCAACGTAGGCAATGGAGCAAGACCTTGTCTCTTAAAAAAAATAAAAAATTAGAAAATTAGGTTGTAGAACTTTCTGTGGTTCTTAGGAAGGGGCACAAAAAGAGACAGGAAGGGAATAAACTACCCTTACTCTTGGTGGTTATCTTATTCAGTCTTCATAGCAGAAGGGTGGGGCCCAGAGAGGTCTCACTGCACATCTGTCTCCATTGTCCCACCTGCCACACAGACACCTGCCCCGCGGAGTCCACCGCAGGGACTTGGCAAGGCTGGCGCTGTGATCCGCAGGGCTAGGCTCTGAAGGGATGCGGGGAGCTGAGAACTGTGCCCAGTGGAGGGGGCAGCTGGCCTCAGACACCAAGCCTGAACATGAAAGAAAGGGACAGACCTGAAACCCGCTGGTTCCCACAATGGGGACAAGACCCTGCCTGTGGTTAGGGGTGCTGTGCTCCCCAGATGTTTTAGGTATTGCCCAGCACCCTTCCAGCCTCCCACCTTCTGCTGCCACTGAGGTCAAAATTAGGACTGCAGCACACAGTTTGCCCATCTCTCTGTTTTCCCCGTAGTTTGTTGTCACTGTAGGTGACACTTTCACCTAGAATGCTGCCACAGAAGATAGCAAAGGTGGGAGGTTGGAGAGCCGTCCTGGGCCCTTTGGCATTCTGTGGAGCTGGCACCTGTGGCCCCTGTGCCTTTGTGACTGACTCCCCTGCAGGAACCCACTCTCCACTGACTCCCAGGCATGCAGCCCCAAATGCCCACTCCCTGGGACCAGGCACTGTGTCTTCTGGGCTGACGGTGCCCAGTATAGAGCCTGACACACAGGAGGTGCCTGCTACAAATAAAAATTTCTTTATAACTTTTAAAATGTCACAGTACTAACTGGTCAAGGTGGCCCACGCCTGTAATCCCAGCACTTTGGGAGGCGAGGTGGGTAGATCACTTGAGGTCAGGAGTTGGAGACGAGCCTGGCCAATATGGTGAAACCCTGTATCTACTAAAATTACAATAATTACCTGGGCATGGTGGCATGCCTGTAGTCCCAGCTACTTGGGAGGCTGAGGTGGCAAGATCACTTGAACCCGGGAGGTAGAGGTTGCAGTTAGCTGAGATTGTGCCACTGCACTCCAGCCTGGACGACAGAGCAAGACTCCGTCTCAAAAACAAAAACAAACAAACAAAAAAAGGCCGTACATGGTAGCTCACGCCTGTAATCCCAGCATTTTGGGAGGCTGAGGCGGGCAGATCACCTGAGGTCAGGAATCCAAGACTAGCCTGGCCAACATAGTGAAACCCCATCTCTACTAAAAATACAAAAACTTAGCCAGGCATGGTGGCAGGCACCTTTAATCCCAGCTACTCGGGAGGCTGAGGCAGGAGAATCGCTTGAACTTGGGAGGCAGAGGCTGCAGTGAGCCGAGATTACACCATTGGACTCCAGCCTGGGCAATAAGAGCAAAACTCTGTCTCAAAAAAAAAAAAAAAATTCACAGCACTTCATGAAGGTGTGCTTGTGAACATTCCAGATGGTGTAGAGGAGCACCTTTTTCCTCCCCTTCCTCCCGCCGTGCTGCTCCCCACAACCACATCTGCCTCCTCCACCTGCAGGACAGCTGCTAACATCCAGACCAGGATTCTTTCCTGGGTGCCCACATACAGTCACACACACACAGACTTGCTCAGAAAACAGAGACCCATGTTTATGTTTCTGAGACTTATTTTCTTTTCCTACCTTCTGCTATGTCTTAGAGATCTTCTCATATGAAAAATTAGGGAATTATCATTGTTTTTAAACTTTGTATGCAGTTGGGTACACATGGCTATAAAGATGGGAACAGTGGAGACGGGGCGCTACTAGACGGGATGGGGGAAGGTCAGGGGCAAGGGCTGAAAAACCACCTGCTGGATGTCATGCTCACTGCTGGGGCGATGGGACCCTAAACCTCAGCATCACACAGTATGGCCGTGTGATAAACCTGCACCTGTACCCCTGAACCGCAAAGTTGAAATTATTAAAAAACCTTTTTATGCAGAATAACATACAAAAAGCCCAGCATATGAATATAAGTGTAGGTTGAATTTTCCCCA
The DNA here is from genome assembly GCF_037993035.2 of Macaca fascicularis. Classification (NCBI taxonomy): domain Eukaryota; kingdom Metazoa; phylum Chordata; class Mammalia; order Primates; family Cercopithecidae; genus Macaca; species Macaca fascicularis. The sequence goes on along the minus strand of NC_088393.1, from coordinate 38,564,662 downwards.
GGTGAACACACCCATGCCTCCAGGGCCCAGGCCCAGAGGCAGAACATTTCATGCTCCAGGAGTTCCTCCGCCCTTCCCCAGCCACCACCTCCAAAGGGTAACTGCTCTCCTGACTTTTAACACCACAGGTGAGCTTTCCCTGATTTTGAAATTTACACAAATGAATTCATACAATGTTTTGTTGGCGTGATCCTCCCATGTTGTTTTGAATAACAGTTGATTTTGTCTGTGGCATGGCACTCTAGCGTATGGACGGGACACCGTGTATTTATTCACTCTACTGGTGACGAACATTTGGATCCTTTCCAGTTGCTTTGCTGCTGTGAATAGCGTATGAAAGGATATCAGGTCTTTTGATGAAATACGTATGCACATCTAATGGGTCTAGATCTAGGAATAGAATTGCCGGGTCACAGAGTATGTGTACATGTAGCTTTTGTGGATACTGACAAACAGAGATTTTCAAAATGGTTGTTAACAGTTGGTACTTGAAAGTTCCAGTGTTCCGTATCTTCTCTGACACTGGTATCTCTGTCTTACCATCCTTGTGAGTTGCTGCATGGTATTTCATGATATGGGTATACCTTAGTTTGTTTATTCACTTCTTTGGTATTCTAAGAAATATTGATGAGGACACCCTTCATCATAGAGGGGTTTTGTTGTTGTTGTTGTTGTTAAGGGGCTATGTATGATGTATGAATGTTTTTGTAGTAAAGATTGCTAGCTGGGTCAGAGCGTAGATGTTTTCAATTTTGATATATGTTACTAAATTATCCTCCACAAGAAGGCAAGCAAGGCATGAACCAGTTAGTGAGATTACTGTTCTCATTATTTTATTGTTGTTTCTTTTCTCTCTCTCTCTTTTTCCTGTCTTCCTTGTGATGGATGGTAAGGTATTAAGGGTTCCTGATTTAGCATAAGAAACACTCAACTCAGACCATGTAGAGTGTCAATATAAAAATGCGAGACAGGATACTTAAGAGGAAACATATATTGTGATGTCAACCAGTCAATAGATACTATTTCTATATTGGTTGGAGGAAAGCTGTTTTAATATATAGAAATGACGTTGAAATCTGTAGGCATGTATATGTCAGTCAGAAATATTTAAAAATTGAAATATTTGACCATTACCTTTGTTCCTTCAAACAGGCTAGAATGATTTTTTCACTATTCATCCAAACAGTGTTCACATGTACACTAGTGAGGCCTGGGTGTGTGTTAACTGAGAGCTGGGTCAATACTGAGTGAGTGCTTGTTGACTGCTGAGTGAGTGTTGAGTACTGGCTAAATGCTGACTGAGTGCTACTGGCTGAGTGCTGGGTCAGGGCTGGCTGAGTCCTGGCTGAGTGCTAGGTGAGTGTTGGATCAGTGCTAGCTGAATGTTGGCTAAGTGCTGGCTGAGTCCTGGATGAGTACTTGCTGAGTGTTGGCTGAAAATTGTGTCAATGCTGGCTGAATGCTGGATCAGTCCTGGCTCAATGCAGGCAGTGCTGCAGACGTTAAGAAGGTCACTTAGTCATGGTGGCTACCATGCAGGTGCCCAGTGCAGAGAGGGTAGGGCTGAACTTTTCTGAGGTAACTGGGAACATTTTCTCTCCAAGTTTTCCTTGTGGTCGTAAGATGAGGAACTTTGCCAGAACTGAGATACACTGGTGGCCCTAGTTCTTCCTGGAGTGTCTCTGTTCTGTGACGTGGGAGTGAGGCATGAAGAGATGCATGGGAAGTCAGAGAGCACCTAAGGCTTCTCAGCCCAGCATTCAAGAGCTGTTGAGGAAGGCAGTGGAAACTTCTACCTGAAGTGACCCTGGGTCTTTGTTGGTTCTTAGCCTAAGCAGCGCCATCCAAACTAAAATAATTGGACCAGAAGTTACTGAGTCCAGTTGGCATGCCAGGCCATGCAAAGAGCACAGAGGTAAGGAATGCTCCTGTAGTGTATATAGAAAGAGAATTTATGCCCAGGATCAGCCACTCGAAAACTACAAGAGATAAATGCCCGAAGAGATATATAGTGATGCTGATAATTTCTTATATTTCTGTAGACTTTAGAGTTTAGAGAGGAAGTTTCCATTCATTGTCTCATCACAGAAATTAAAGAGATCACCTTCACAGAGACAGATGAGAAAGGACTTCCTGGGGGACATGGAAAGAGCAGGACCTTGGAGGACAGGGAGGGGAGTGTGAAAAGATTGAGCATGGTATGTAAAATGGAAGAAACAGCATCAATCAAGGCAAGATCAAAGGAAAATTATCAGGGAAGACTAGCATCTGTGTGTGTGGAGGGGGCAGTGGATGATAAAACTTAGAAGGTAAAGTGGGACTTGGTTAACCTGGGCTTTGAATATTGAGATAAGACATTTGTGCAGATGTATGATTCTCTACTGCCCTTATCCTCTGTGTAACCAAGGCCATCTTGAGCACATAAAAGTATAGCCTGTAATTCTGAGCTATTTACTTTGGTTACTTATTCCTAACCCTAAAGCATCTGGAGTATGTAATTAGTGTGTAATACATATTGGGTGGATGGATGGGTTTTTGGATTGTTGATGGGTGGGTGGGTGGGTGGATGGATGGTTGGATGGATGGATGGACTTTTGGATGAATGGATACATTTTTGAATGGAAGAGTTGATGGATGGATGGATGGATGGATGGATGGATGGATGGATGGATGGATGGATGGATTTTCAGATGGATGGATACGTTTTTGAATGGATGAATTTTTGAATGGATGGATGGATGGATGGGTGGGTTTTTGGTTGGATGGATGGGTAGATGGATGGATGAGTTTTTGAATGGACGGGTTTGGGATGGCTAGAAGAACGAGGTGAATGGATGGGGGATGGATGGATGGATGGATGGATGGATGGATGGATGGATGAATGGATGGGGTTTTGGATGGATGGATACGTTTTTGGATGGATGAATGGGTGGGGGATGGGTGAATGGATGGATGAATGGGTTTTGGATGGATAGGTTTTTGGATGGTTAGATGAATAGATTTTTCAATGAATGGATGGATGGGTTTTTGGTTGGATAGATGGGTGGATGGATGGATGAGTTTTTGAATGGATGGGCTTGGAATGGCTAGAAGAATGAGGTGAATGGATGGGGCGATGGATGGATGAATGGATAGATTTTTGGATGGATAAATGGATGGATGGATGGATGGATGGATGGATGGATGGATGGATGGATGGGGGGTTGGCTGGGTGGATGGGTAGATGTGTTGAGTGAATCAGTCGCTTCCTCTTCCATGTAAATCTTAACTCCTATCTCTTGTTAGCCATCCATTTACCTTCCCCTTGAATATAGCTCTTTTAGTATTTTGGAGGAAAGCCAGCAAGTCCCAGTGACAGTTTGAGTTGTACATGTTTAGCCACTTGAAGAGGCCCATTTTAAGGACTGTTCCCAAATTTTCACAGCCTGCTGCCCAATTCTAAAGGTGCTTTTCCCAGGTTTTTAGATCACCAAGTGTATAGGCAGGCAAGAGTTACTTGGTTCCTTAAGCTGCCTCAATGAGCTGCCTCTTTAAAGACATCAGCTACCCCCTGAGAATCCCTCTGCTCATGTATGCAATTTGAGAAGGTCAAGCACATCCCCTGCCCCTAATAATTTGCCCGATTCCTATTCCACCAAGATGAGAGAATCCTTTCTTTGGATGAAGTTATTCTTTTAATTTATTGGATTCAATATAGGCCAGGGTTTACCTTATGGATTTTGTAGAATAAAAGGTAAAAAGGACATTGGGAAGAGATTCAGACCCTGGATTCTTTATTCTGAGAGGGCAGTGTACTTGGGAATGTATTGAACTCAAAGAGGAATGGGAGTACAGCACCCACAGGCAGCTTACTTCCTTCACCACTCTTGCAAAAATGCACCCTGGCTCCAGAAGCCATGTTTCACTTGATAGACCATCGCCGGCTACCAGGCCAAACTGATTGCTGTCAACCCAGACATGGCCCCACCATCCAGCTGGCTGAATGATGACTCTACCCTGTAGCTTAAATGGATTAAGGTGATTTCAGCAATGAAGCACTCCTCCAGGGCACAGAGAGTGAGCGTATGGACTTCCCATGACAGCATACTGGTGTAGGCTTCCACGATGGGTTTGGTGCCCAGTCGGTTTAAATGTGCTTGAAGCCGAGGACAGTAGGTGACTTAGATGGTCCCCGAAGTGAGTATTTATTTATTCTTTGTTATCTGAAGATTTGTCTGAGGCGCAGTGGTTTTTGTCCTGCGAATGCAATCTTGATACATTTATTTTTGTTTGCACTGAGGTTGGCGCCCAAACTGCAGCAGAGCAAGCCCCCCAGAAGGCATTGGAAGAGAGACATTGTAGAGATAGGGAAGCTGCCTTCTCTTTCTGATCTTGGAGAGCCTACTAATGTTCTGTCCTCCTCCTTTTCCGAGCCATCCGCCTCATGAAGAGTGCTGGGAAGGGAGGGAGATTGTTCTGGGGAGGAGCTACTGAGACGGTGGCACAATGGGGTCCTTTCATTGCAGCAAGAATTCAAAGAGAGAAGCTTCAGGCAGTGTCTTTCTTAACTCAGTTTTGGGAGCCCCAGGTTTGGCTTCTGGAACTCTTGGACTCTTGTTTCCCATCACCGCTGGAGGAACAGGACTCATCCTGGGTTCTGAGTCTTCTGAACTGGCTGGGGCTTCCAGCAGCTGGGAGGTGTCCTGGGAAGCCTCGCTGCCGTGGGTTCCCTAGAGGAGCAGCCGCAGCCTGTCATTGGCTTGCGCCACCACTGGCCACAATGGCTGTGCTAAAGCATGGTGTTTCCTTATTCACACTGACTTTATTCACCAATCAGCTAATGCCATGCTTTTCTTGGCATGAAAGCATTGCAGCTTTATTAACACAGGGATACCAAACTGAACAAGCATTCATCTCTCACATTACATCAAATTAGCGTGTACAAAATTAATATTCCTGACCTTGCTAGTGGGAAGAGCAATCAATCTAGGGGAGGTTGTCATCCCACCGTGGCCAGCCTTCTGCAGAAGTCCTGGCCATTACAGCAGCAGCCACTTTTCCTTCCCCCAGAGCCAAACCATGCCCTTCTGGACCCTCTGGCCCTTGGGTATTGCCCTGGTTTCTGAGGAGCTCCAAATCCTAGCAGCGATGCCTGGAAGGTCCCTAGTCTCCCTGGTACCATCCAAGAATGCCATTCTCTCCTTGTCCCTAGAGGCCATGGCTTCCATCATCCTAGGTGGCATCTGTAGGTGACTCCAGGTGCCCAGGTGGATGGATGGAGAAGACTCGTGTTCCCCACTGAATTGTCACTTCCTGGGTACCAGGTATAAACAGTCCTCTAGAATGCTTTCTTCTCCCTGCTTATTAGACAGAGGCCCAACATTCAATCCAATCATATTGGTACCCCCCAGTGTGTGTTTAGCTAAGCCCCCTCCACTCCATCCCACACTTCCCCCTGCCATCTCCTCTCTCTCTTTGCACAAAAGGGAAGTCCTGCCTTCATACTGTTGCTTTGAGCCCCTCCTGGTCGAGAGCCAAGAAGGTGCACCTCCATCTTGATTTTTCATGTTCTCTGAGGGCTGGGGGAATGTGTTTGGTTAGGGGCAATCCAGGCCTGAGCATCCTTCCTGTCTGTCTACCCTTCACACCCACCAGGGCTCCAGGCCAGGTCTAGGTGCAGCTGCCTCTGAGCAGCCCATTGTGTGGGACCTCGGACATCTGGGGATAGCTCTAGGCCCCACATCGGGTTGTCAGACACAGCTGATATGGCAGGTGTGGTTCCCCTGAGGAAGGAATCCCCTTGCTTCATCATAGCAAGGTGTGCAACTCGTTTGTACAGCAGAGAGCCCCATGTAAGCGTAACCCAGGGGGCACAGTGTGTGAGGCACTTCCGTGAGTCCTTTGTCAAGCAGAAATTCTTGTGTCAAATGGATCAGTTCATCCAGATTTTCCAGGGGTATTGAGAATAAGCTGAGATTTAGGTGAAATTTTCTGGGGACTTTGAGCTCTTTCCCAGACACAGAGGAAGGTGATTCAAGGCAGACGCCCAGCGGAAAGGGGGACTGGGCTCAGCCTGGAGGAGAAGGCGGCCCAGCTTGGGAGCTGGGGGCTACAGGGACAGTGGTAGCCAGTCTGAGAGCCAGTGTCTGAGGTGGCTGCCCCAGCCAGCACTGTGCTGCAGGGCATCTGGCTCCAACTCCCACCCCTGGAGTGGGGCACTGGGGATCTCCAGTCAGATCCATGCAGTTGGGTGGAGAGGGGCTGAGTCCGTGGTCCTGCCCGCTTCCTTCCTAGAATTCCTATACCAGGAGCCGGGGCCTGGGGAGGAGAGCTGTGCGTGGTCAGGAGTGCTAATGCTGCAGGCGTGCATCTGACATCGTCTCTTCCTTCCTCGCCTCCTTTCCTTGCCCTCCGTTTCCCTCCCTTTTTTCTTCCCCTTTCTGTCCGGCTTTCTTCCTTTTCTGCAGCCGCCATTTTAAGGCTGCCCAGAGGGAGGAGGCACAGAACCCAAGCCCCAGTGGGAGCTTTCACCCCAGCAGGACTTGGTGCTGGTCTTCCCACCTCCTCCTTTCCTGAAAGGCAGCAAGGTCAGCATAGAGGGTCTGGGAGACCCAGAGGCTTTTACAAGAGGAGGGGTGAGCCTAGGGGCCATCCCCTGGCCCTGCCTCCCAGATTCCCGACAGCCGCACGGCCCCTGTGCAGTTGGTGCACCTCTATTTGCAGAGTTTCTTTAACTTGGAAAAGTCCTTTATGCCCACTCCTTATGAAATCTTTGGTTGCCTGCAAACACCTGGGAGGCGGATGTGGCCAGTTGCGTCTTCCCATTCCTTCCTCCCATTTGTTGATGAAGAAACTGATGCTCACAGACATGAAGTCAGTCATCAGAGCCACAGGACTAATCCATGGCAGGGCAGAAGCTGAGACCCAGGGCCTCCCTGCCTAACATCACGTTGTTTCCCGGAGAAAAATGTGATGCAGAAACATCAGGTCCTGCCTGGCTCCATGGCTCATGCCTGGAATCTCAGTGCTTTGGGAGGCTGAGGCTGGAGGATCACTTGAGGTCAGGAGTTCCAGAGCAGCCTGGGCAACACAGCAAGACCCCAACTCTAAAAAAAGATTGTTTTTAATCAGCATATTGGTGTTTACCTGTAGTTCCAGCTACTAGGGAGACTGAGGTGGAAGGATCACTTGAGCCCAGGGGTTCGCGGCTACAGTGAACCATGATCACACCACTACACTCCAGGCTGGGCAACAGAGCAGAGAATCGGCAGGTCCTCTCCAGAGTCCAACTATTGCCCTCCTGGATGGCTCACCACATTGGGTTGCTGTGGCTTTTGAACTGTCCCCTCCTGTCTCCTCCTGCCATTTCCTTGGGGTCTGCTCTGTTGTGGGCCCAGGTGTGAGGGAGGCAGGTAAGTGGGGAGTGAGAAGTGGTCAAGATGCCTTGTGAACATCTTGGCATTTTTCCTTATCCAAGCACATTCTGCAGCAGAGAAGAGGACTTCGTGGCTGCTGAGGGCTTAGGCATGTGTTGAAGTTGATTCTGGCTCTGAGGAAAGGGCAGGAGGGTCTGCAGAGACTGGTGTGCCTGAGTCCTGGAGAGCCTGCCTGAGAAAACACTTACCTGGCAGCCACCTTCCCAAACCATTCGACTAGTTAAATTCTTATTAAAAAACAAACAAACAAAAAATAAACAAAAAACAATAAAACACTCTTATCCTGGTGTGGTGTCTAGTGCCTATAGTCCTAGCTACCCAGGAGGCTAAGGTGGGAGGATGGCTTGAGTCCAGGAGTTCAGGGCTGCAGTGAGCTGTGGTTGCACCACTGAACTTCAGCGTGCATAACAGAGCATAACCCTGTCTCAAAAAAAAAAAAGAAAGAAAGAAAGAAAGAAAGAAAAAGAAAAAGAAATCACCCTGTGTTGTTTGAAAATCTGAGTATTCGGCCGGGCGCGGTGGCTCAAGCCTGTAATCCCAGCACTTTGGGAGGCCGAGACGGGCGGATCACGAGGTCAGGAGATCGAGACCATCCTGGCTAACACGGTGAAACCCCGTCTCTACTAATAATACAAAAAACTAGCCGGGCGAGGTGGCGGGCGCCTGTAGTCCCAGCTACTCCGGAGGCTGAGGCAGGAGAATGGCGTAAACCCGGGAGGCGGAGCTTGCAGTGAGCTGAGATCCGGCCACCGCACTCCAGCCCGGGCTACAGAGCAAGACTCCGTCTCAAAAAAAAAAAAAAAAAAAAAAAAAAAAAAAAAAAAGAAAATCTGAGTATTCAGAGAAGCAGGAGGAAAGGAGGCCCGGAGTTCCCAGCATTAGAACGGACCCATACGGGCTCCCCTAGGTCCATCCTCTTTTACCTTGGTGGCCATCCTGAGGGCTGCTTCTGCAGCAGAACTCAGACTCCAGGCCCTCTTTGTCATAGAGTCCTTTCCAGAAAATAACCTCTTTCATCCTTGTCTCTTCTCAAATCTCCATCACCCATGTTCTCTCTCTCCATTCCTACCTCCCATGCCCCTCAGTAGCCTCTCTCTCCCCGACCCCAGCCCTAGTGGGTTCTTCTCCTCTCCCATCTCTCTTTCTCCCTCTGTCCTCTCTCTGCTGGGCCCCCTCCTCTCTCTCTGCACCCTTCTTAAACCCGGGATGACTTGATGGCCCCTTCCCTCTTCGGTCCTTTCTTCTCCTTTCCCTCCTTTCCCCACCTCTTCCTCTCCCTCCTGCCTCTACTCTTTCCTCCATCACAGTCACAGGGATCCTTATGGATGGATGATGACCAGAGGCACTCATTGCAGAGAGCGGTGCTCTTCTGGACTATCCCTAATAAGAAGACATGGGAGAAAGGAATCTGTAAAAAGTTTTAGCCAGCAAAGCACCTTCCCAGGGAAAACAGAGGGTTATAACTTCAGAACCTTTATTTCAGCCCAGAAAATGCTAACGTTCACAGGGCAGTGTACCTGGAAATTGCATTGGGAGGCGGGACACAGCCATGCTTTCTTTTCCTTTCTTCCCACCCACACCCAGTGCCCCCTCCCACCCTGACTTGCCCATCCGTGGCCCCCGTGGCTGGAGAGTGCAGGTCCCAGCCAACACTTCCTCTTCATCTTTTGGGAGAGATTTTTAGCTGTGTGATGAAGGTAATTCCACCTTGCCCAGAAATGAATTCTGTTATGCCCCAGCTTACTGTTTTATGTTTATGTGACACACATTAGTTTCTTTTTACCTAGAGATTGAATTTAGTTAATGATGACAATAAATATTAATGAAGGTATTGGTGTCTCCAGACCCTTGATGGCCACAGTGGACTGGCTGTCTTCTCTCCCTGGACATGATATGTCTGTCATCCCTGCATCCACAGTGTGGAAGCCACACCGCTGGTGAGCTGGGGGTGGGGATGCTGGATCCTCCTGGAGGGGTAGGTGTGGATCCCACTGGGGGAGTTGAGAAGGCTCTGCCTGACTGCCCACTCCTCATTCCGAGGATAGGGCGCTCCCTCCCACGTGTCCTGTGTGGTCCCCTGACACTGGACTCGGGGTGTGGGTCTTAGGAGTTCAGACAAATGTCCCATCTACCTCCAGTGACTCATCCTGAGGGGCTGCAGCGGAGGGTTTGGGGTCAGAACTGGTTCCTCAGTGCAAGTGTGCTGTGGAACTAGCCAGAATCCCCGTTTCCTTGTCTGCAAAATGGAGATGATTTTTCCACCTTCCTTGACCATTGAGAGAATCAGATCAGATGCAATGAATGTATGGATGTGAACACGGGTCCTAAACTTGTTCCTATTAGGCAGGATCCGTGTTTTGGGTGTGTGTGTGTGTGTGTGTGTGTGTGTGTGTGTGTGTTTTCCCCCCGTCATGTGGGCTTGCAAGGTTGTTGGGCTATAGAACTTTGCAGAAAGCTTTCGTAAGTTTGGGAGCTTTTATTTCTCATCCATGTGTGTCTCTCCCCAGGAGTCACATTCGGTTCTGTGCATGCCAAGTTCTTCGGTTCAGGCAGTTGTCTGGAAATGTGTCCTTGGCACTCAGCTCTTGAGAGATCGATGGCTGTCTTGCTGCTTTAAGCACACAGTCTTCATTGGTGGGGTAAGGAAAGTGAGATGTGTGTGGGGAAGCGGGTGCAGCCATTCCGCAGGGACTCACATCTTGAAGAGAGACTCTTTCAACAGAGGGACTTGGAGAAGCGTGGAAGGCGGGTGCCCAGTCGGCCCCTCACTTGCGAGTCCCTGATCACTCCTGAGAGCTTCTTTGCATCTTTGCAGCTGTTGGTTTGGTTTGAATGAGAACCTCCTCCCCCTCACAGTCCAGCTGCCTCTTCCATGGGCGTTGGCAGCAGAGGTTCCCATCTTATTTGCTCAAGAGAAAAGAAGGATGGCGGGATGATAATGCATTCTTTTATTTTTCTTTCACTTTCACTTTTCCTTTTTTTTTTTTTTTGAGATAGTGGCTCGCTCTGCTGCCCAGGCTAGAGTACAGTGACGATCTCGGCTCACTGCAGTCTCCACCTCCCAGGTTCGAGCAATTCTCATGCCTCAGCTCTCAAGTAGCTGGGGCTACAGGTGCCCGCCACCATGCCTGGCTGATTTTTTGTATTTTTAGTAGAGACGGGGTTTCACTATGTTGCGCAGGGTTGTCTCAATCTCCTGAGCTCAGGCAATACCCCAACCTTGGCCTCCCAAAGTGCTAGGATTACAGGTGTAAGCCACCACGCCTGGCCTACTTTCCTTTTATTTATTTTTTTTTTTTGAGACAGAATCACTCTGTCACCCAGGCTTTAGTGCAATGGTGTGATAATAACTCACTGCAGCCTCAACCCCCTCGGCTCAAGTGATGCTCCTGCCTCAGCCTCCTAAGTAGTTGGGACTACAGGCACAGGCCACCATGCCTAGTTAATTTTTAAAAGAATTCTAAAGATGGGGTCTTGCTGCATTGCCCAGGCTGATCTTGAATTCCTGGGCTCAAGCAATTCCTTCACCTCGGCCTCCCAAATGCTAGGATTATAGACAAGAGCTACTGCACCTGGCAGATAATGCATTCCTGAAGAGGGTATTTGAGTGTGGACACAGCTTGGGGGGCTCTAATGCAAGGAGACCACCGACTGGGGTGTCTCCTCCCATCTTCCTCAGTGGTAGGTTCTGCCATCCTGTCTACCTAGAGACCCTTCCTCACAAAGTGGCATTGCTGAATGTGCCAGTGACACTCAGACAGAACTTGCCTAGGATGGACTTTGGGTCTCACCCCAGCACATCTGCTTTGCATTGGGACTGGCTGGACTCAGCATCCCCTCAGGATGTTTTGGCAGCTATTTAGGAGGTGTGAAGCAGCCGTCTAAGATATTCATTCATTCATTCATTCATTCATTCATTCACTCATTCATTCATCCCACTGACATGTATTGAGTGGCCACTCTGGGCCAGACGGTAGGGTTGCGGCTGATATCAGCGGTGTGGGTGTGTGGGATCTGGTCCTGACCACACAGAGCTGACAGTGTGTTGGAATCTCTGGCTGTAGACAAGTGATCCTCATGGCTAAGGGGACAAACGCTGGAGTCAAAACCCTGCCATCCCCAAGAGCCTTTTCCCTGAGGCCCGGGGAAGGATGGGTTCCTGCATTCTCCACTTCACTGCACCTGCCCCGGGGTTTCCAGCAGAGGAGGCAGCGCTAGAAAGTGTGGAGTGAGAGATCTTGGTGCATCTCAGAAGCTGAGAGGGGCTGGAGGGGAACCGGGCAAATGGTGGAGGACTCCCTTCCTTCAGGGCTGCTTTGAGGAATTTGGATGTTCTTCCAAGCCTGGTGGGAAGTTACTGAGGGTGTTATATGGGGAGGTGACATGACCAGTGCGGTGTTCTATATTAATCTCAGCAGTTTCTGCTTGGAGATGAGATTAAAGGGGCTGGGGCTGGAGTCAGGGAGTTGGTTGGGGATGGGATAAGAGATGCTAGTGGCTGAACTGGGCCCATATGGGAGGCCGCAGAGAGGAAGGGGGGATCCTGTTGCAAAGGCTGTTACAACTCCTTGCTGGTGGACATGATCTCCCACTCACCTCCTTGAAATGAGACAGCCACTGTCCATTGCTCACCTCCTGCGCGCAAGACTAGGGATGTAAGGTTCCCTCCCTTAGAGAATTCAGACAAGAATGAGCAGAAAGTGAAGTAGCAACAAGGAATTTAAATACTCTCAAATACTGTTGGAGACAGTTGCGGAGTTTCCCAAGGTCATATGTGATACATTGTTGGGTCCAATCGGTGGACGGTGCCTGCCCCTGGGCTACTGAAGCCAGCCTGGTGGGGACCAGGTTCTCAGCAGCCCTGCCCCACACCCCTGTTGACTTCTCACCATCTGCACAGTTACTGGAGACACCCAGTCTCTCCTCCCCTCCTTGCCTGATCCAGGGCATTCACTGTGCCAGCTTCCAGAGCCCGCCCTTTTCTCCAGCCAGGGGCTTTGCGTATCATGCTCAGTCTAGAGAAGAAAGCACTGAGGAACGATTCCACTTGCTGAGTGTAGGCGAGGTTGGCGTTTGCAGAGAATGAACCAGATTAAGCGACTTTACAGTTCAGCTCTTTACCTTCTCAGAAGGGCCATAAAATGATAGACATGTAGCTGAGGAAGGACCTTACAAATATGACTGTGGTGCCCCGTATCATTCGGAGAGGGAAATGGAGGCCTAGAGAAAGAAAACTGCACTGCTCAGTGTGCGGTAACCTGCCCGGCGCTTGTGGGAGCTGGATGCGTATTTGTGGAGTGCCTTTCATCCCTTAGTTCCCTCATTTCACTGGGTCCATTTCCATTTTCTAGAACATTTTTAAAGTTCAGTAATCAAGAGTATAAATATTTCCAGAGTAGTGAAATTATTGCAAAGCATGGTGGAAGGATGGGAATTTTCCCTTTATTTTTATGTATTTATTTGTTTATTTTTGGAGACAGGATCTCGCTCTGTTGCCCAGGCTGGAGTGCAGTGGTGGGTCATGGTTGACTGCAACCTCCACCTCCCGGGTTCAAGCGATTTACCTGCCTCATCCTCTGGACTAGCTGGGACTACAGGCGTGTGCCACCATGTCTGGCTAATTTTTTTGTATTTTAGTAGAGATGGGGTTTCACCATGTTGCCCAAGTTGGTCTCAAACTCCTGAGCTCAGGCGGTCTGCCTGCCTTGGCCTCCCAAAGTGCTGGGATTACAGGCATGAGCCACTGCGCCCAGCCTTTCCCTTTATTTTAATGTGGAGGGGAGAACCAATGGGTAAAAGTCTTAGGCTCCACCTAAGGAAATACTTCTCACCTTCAGATCGGAAAAGAAAACGGTCATTTGAACAGGGAGTGAGGCCCACGTCATGACCATGAGGGTGTGCGTTTGTAAGGACCTGGGGTGTGCGGTGAGGCTTCCAGGACCCAGTTCTCTTTGGCACTGGAGCCTTTTAATTCTCCTCTGAGTTGGATCTTGTTCCCACCAGGGAGGTTGAGAGGTTGGCCTTTTCTTTCCATATCAATTTCCTTCTCAGTCAGCAGACTAATGACATTCTGACCCTGCTGTGTAATTTACAAAGCATATCAGAGCGTGTTGTGGGCCAGCCCAGGACAGGAGCTGGTCACGTCATTCATGGTGCCTGTGTTGGGGAGGAGTGCTCCGGACAGCTTGGGCTGGGTTCGTGCTTGTGCAGTGGGGGTGGGAAAGGCTCTAGCCATGGGGAGACGCATTGCCCCTGGGTGGGAGGTGGGCTGGCAGAGCACCTGGGTTTCCCGCTCACCTGGTGGCCTTCACCCACAGAGGACTCTTTCATGTCCACTATTGGCTCTGCTTCTTCTGGCTGCTGGTGTCCTCTTGTAGTGGCTACTGTGGGGCCATTTCTCTCGCAGACTTAATTTCATGGGAGCTACTGTAATAGGAGCAAAATCCCCAGGGTGTGGGGTTTGTATTGCAGACTGTGGCTCCAGGAGGCATCTTCAGGAAAGAAGGGGCTTTGATATCTTCACCCATCTACACAGACCTGGGCATTTCCTTGAGTCTCAGTGGGAGGGACACCAGCCATGGGATTTCCTCCTCTTTCCCTGTTTACAGTGAAACCGTACTATGGAAACATCATGTATGCATGCACCCAGTGCACTTCTGCAGACAGTGGGCTGTGTCTAGCTAAACCCAGCCTACCCTGCTCCAGCGGTTCCCCAAGAGGATTATAAGACAGGTTGCAGACCCATCTGGAATCTCTGACCTCAGTCATACTGTGTGCCCCAGCTCGGGTAACAACCCATCCTTCGGTTTGCACAAGACTTAGTGAATTTCCAGGATGCAGGACGTTCAGTGCTGAAACCAGGACAGGTCCAGGCAAATTGGGACACTTGGTTATTCTTCGTCGGCTGTTCTTCCTCCAGGACCGCCACCCCATTGGAGTTTTGAGTCCGGATATTTCTAGAATGTGCTGCACGCCGAGGAAGTCTGTTGGGGGGCAGGTGGGGGAGAGTGCGATGTCTTCTTTTCTTTTTCTTTTCCTGTTCTTTTTCCAACACATGCGTTCACAGTCTTCATTGTGACTAGCATAGGAACCTCCACTGGTCAGCGCTGTATTTCCCTAAGCATTTGGTCCTGGCCCTAGGAACACAGCTTTCACCATCTTTATTTGTCATCTCAAAGTGCGTGGCCTCAAACTTGAGGTTCCTCATAGCACTTCACACTCAGCTGACCGCAGCAGGGCACTCTCTTGTGGTCACTTGTAAAGAACACCCACAGCTCCTGGACAAGACTCTTGCTTAGTAGTTGGCAAATGAGCAGACGTATCCCCTTCCTGCAGCTGGTGTGTGTACCTGGGACAGTTCCCATTCAAGTTCACATTACATCAGTGTTGGGATTCCATGTGTCTTGGCGTCGGAATCTTGGCACTCAAAGGAGGGGGCTTAGGAGCAAAAGAATCACACTTGTCCTGAAAGGAATGTGAGGGGGCCTATCTGTTTGGCTTCAAGGGACTAATTTCACTCTTTTTGTTTGTTTGTTTGTTTGTTTATCATTATTGTTGGTTTGTTTTCTGATGTGAAATGGAGCAGGGGCAAATCTTTAAAGTTGGTGGAGTCAATTCCACAAACAAAGCTTCCCTTCCTTTCTTAAGAGCTTTTTGTAGAAATCAGCCTTGCCATTCGCACTGCACCATTCCAACCATCTAACACACTTCACCACTGGCCTTTTGAAGCAAACAAGTATTTAGAAGCTGACAGGACAAAGTCACTTTATTTCCCCTTTTCCTTTACCTTGAAATTGTTCCTAGCCACAGGGCTGACCACGCCTCACTGTCCAAAAAACTATCCTGATGCAGTATGCAGTGGCAGATCAGTTTAGTAAGGAATAACCCAAATCACTGAATGCAAGAGAATGAAAAAAAAAAAAATCACCCGGTTGCATTAACACTAGTATTCTCTGGGCTCTGCGTCTCTGGACGTGCATCTTCCGGAACCTGCAGGCGCGTGCGTGGCCTGCCCTCCACCTGTGTGGGAATGCATGCTGGATTTACATCCTAGCTACATCGCTTCCAGAAAGACAGGATCTCTGTTGGATGCCCATGAAGCTTATACTGAGTAAATATTGACAAAGTAGTCTAAAGAGCAAACACTTTGACATTTGTAAGGTCCACTGGAAGGTCTTGTATATATTTATACAGCAGGAATGAGCACCGAATACCAATTTTCCTGAACTTGTTCTGACATAATTCTGCATGGAGAGTGTGTGTGCGCAGGTGGCTGAGAACGGCTGAGTGTTCACGTGGGGGACAGGGCTGGGGGCTGGGTGGTAGCCGGTCAGGGTATCTCCTCTCAACTGGAACGAACCCACACCTATCCCTGCCAGGAAACTTACCTCTAAGCTCTTCTGAGACCTCCTTTTCCAGAAGGAAGAAAGAAAAAAAAAAAGCCACAAAATCTTGTTTTTCCTTTATTACAATGGACGTACTTTTCTTTTTACTTGGTAAAAATTTTATTGATGTTTTTAGACTTTATATTTATTAAAGATTGAGCCTCAAAAATGTAATGAGTAAAAACTGCTTGCTTAATTTAAATTGTGAATCTGTCTGTTAAGAAATGCATTAGGGGTAGGAGAAGCATAAGACATATTAATTGACAGACAGGAACTGCTGTCTCTGAGGTTGATACAAGTAATTTATTACTTTAGAAATGAATGCCACCTCCAGAATGTGCTTCATTAATTTCAAATTTAGTTTTAATTTCAAGCTGTTGCCCCTTGAGAAGAATAAGGTGGCAAATTATGTTTGAAGAGCAGATTTTTTTTTTTTTTTTGCTCCAAAGAAACACCACATTTTAACTATTTAGTTTTACAAATACATGTGCCCATCTGGGTTGCTGTGTTTTCCTGAAAGCCCAGAACGTATTCTAGGTAAGATCAACACGTACTAATGCTTTTTTTTTTTTCTTTCTCTCCTTCTCCCTCTCTCTCATCATTCCATCCTACCTGGCTCTCTTTCCCACCTGTTATCATGGCAGCCTATGTTTCCGAGGAGTTAAAGGCTGCTGCCCTGGTGGATGAAGGTTTAGACGCAGAGGAGCATACGGCAGATGGAGAGCCCTCAGCCAAGTACATGTGCCCGGAGAAGGAGCTCACCCGGGCCTGCCCCAGCTACCAGAACTCCCCGGCCGCTGAGTTTTCCTGCCACGAAATGGACAGCGAGTCACACATCAGTGAGACCAGTGACCGAATGGCTGACTTTGAAAGCGGCTCCATCAAGAACGAAGAGGAGACCAAGGAGGTCACGGTCCCACTGGAAGACACGACCGTGTCGGATAGCCTGGAGCAGATGAAGGCCGTGTACAACAACTTCCTCTCCAACTCCTACTGGTCCAACCTCAACCTCAACCTGCACCAGCCCTCCTCGGAGAAGAACAACGGCAGCAGCAGCAGCAGCAGTAGCAGCAGCAGCAGCTGTGGCAGCGGGAGCTTCGACTGGCACCAGAGCGCCATGGCTAAGACACTGCAGCAGGTGTCGCAGAGCCGCATGCTCCCGGAGCCCAGCCTCTTCAGCACCGTGCAGCTGTACCGGCAGAGCAGCAAGCTCTACGGCTCCATCTTCACGGGGGCCAGCAAGTTCCGCTGTAAGGACTGCAGCGCCGCCTATGACACCCTGGTGGAGCTGACGGTGCACATGAACGAGACGGGGCATTACCGCGACGACAACCACGAGACCGATAACAACAACCCCAAGCGCTGGTCCAAGCCTCGCAAACGCTCCTTGCTGGAAATGGAAGGGAAGGAAGATGCCCAGAAGGTGCTGAAGTGCATGTACTGTGGCCACTCCTTTGAGTCCCTGCAGGATTTGAGTGTCCATATGATCAAAACAAAACACTACCAAAAAGTGCCTCTGAAGGAACCCGTCACTCCTGTCGCCGCCAAAATCATCCCTGCCGCTCGGAAGAAAGCTTCCCTGGAGCTGGAGCTCCCCAGCTCCCCGGATTCCACAGGTGGAACCCCCAAAGCCACCATCTCAGACACCAACGATGCACTTCAGAAGAACTCCAACCCTTACATCACGCCAAATAACCGGTACGGCCACCAGAACGGGGCTAGCTACGCATGGCACTTTGAGGCCCGGAAGTCGCAGATCCTGAAGTGCATGGAGTGTGGGAGCTCGCACGATACCCTGCAGGAGCTCACGGCCCACATGATGGTCACTGGCCACTTCATCAAGGTCACCAACTCGGCTATGAAAAAGGGGAAGCCCATTGTGGAGACGCCCGTCACGCCTACCATCACAACCCTGCTGGACGAGAAGGTCCAGTCCGTGCCCCTGGCGGCCACCACCTTCACGTCCCCCTCCAATACACCTGCCAGCATCTCCCCAAAACTGAATGTGGAGGTCAAGAAGGAAGTCGACAAGGACAAAGCGGTCACCGACGAGAAACCCAAGCAAAAGGACAAGCCTGGCGAAGAAGAGGAGAAGTGTGACATCTCTTCCAAATACCATTACTTGACTGAAAATGACTTAGAAGAGAGTCCCAAGGGGGGGCTCGATATCCTCAAATCCCTGGAAAACACAGTGACATCCGCAATCAACAAGGCCCAGAACGGCACTCCTAGCTGGGGGGGCTACCCCAGCATCCATGCCGCCTACCAACTTCCCAACATGATGAAGTTGTCCCTGGGCTCGTCGGGGAAGAGCACGCCCCTGAAACCCATGTTTGGCAACAGTGAGATTGTCTCCCCGACGAAAAACCAGACCCTGGTGTCTCCACCCAGCAGCCAGACGTCCCCCATGCCCAAGACTAACTTTCATGCCATGGAGGAGCTGGTGAAAAAGGTCACTGAGAAAGTTGCCAAAGTGGAGGAGAAGATGAAGGAGCCGGATGGGAAGCTTTCCCCGCCCAAGCGGGCCACTCCCTCCCCCTGTAGCAGCGAAGTCGGGGAGCCCATCAAGATGGAGGCGTCCAGCGACGGGGGCTTCCGAAGCCAGGAGAACAGCCCCAGCCCCCCACGGGATGGGTGCAAGGATGGGAGCCCCCTGGCGGAGCCGGTGGAGAACGGGAAGGAGCTGGTGAAGCCCCTGTCCAGCAGTTTGAGTGGCAGCACGGCCATCATCACCGACCACCCGCCCGAACAGCCTTTTGTTAACCCTTTGAGCGCCCTGCAGTCAGTCATGAACATTCACCTGGGCAAGGCCGCCAAGCCCTCCCTGCCTGCCCTGGACCCCATGAGCATGCTTTTCAAGATGAGCAACAGCCTGGCGGAGAAGGCCGCTGTGGCCACCCCGCCGCCCCTGCAGTCCAAGAAGGCAGACCACCTCGACCGCTATTTCTACCACGTCAACAACGACCAGCCCATAGACTTGACAAAAGGGAAGAGTGACAAAGGCTGCTCCTTGGGTTCAGTGCTTCTGTCACCCACGTCCACAGCCCCGGCAACCTCCTCATCCACGGTGACAACGGCAAAGACATCTGCCATCGTATCATTCATGTCAAACTCGCCGCTACGCGAGAATGCCTTGTCAGATATATCCGATATGCTGAAGAACTTGACAGAGAGCCACACGTCAAAATCCTCCACTCCTTCCAGCATCTCCGAGAAGTCTGACATTGATGGGGCCACTCTGGAGGAGGCTGAGGAGTCGACGCCTGCCCAGAAGAGGAAGGGCCGCCAGTCAAACTGGAACCCCCAGCACCTCCTGATCCTCCAGGCCCAGTTTGCCGCCAGCCTCCGGCAGACCTCAGAAGGGAAGTACATCATGTCAGACCTGAGCCCCCAGGAGCGGATGCATATCTCCAGGTTCACTGGGCTGTCCATGACCACCATCAGCCACTGGCTGGCCAACGTGAAATACCAGCTTCGAAGGACAGGTGGAACAAAGTTCCTCAAAAACTTGGACACTGGCCACCCCGTCTTCTTTTGTAACGATTGTGCGTCTCAAATCAGGACTCCTTCCACGTACATCAGTCACCTAGAATCACACTTAGGCTTCCGGCTACGGGACTTATCCAAACTGTCCACCGAACAGATTAACAGTCAGATAGCACAAACCAAGTCACCGTCAGAAAAAATGGTGACGTCCTCCCCCGAGGAGGACCTAGGGACCTCCTATCAGTGCAAACTTTGCAATCGGACCTTTGCCAGCAAGCATGCTGTTAAACTTCACCTTAGCAAAACACACGGGAAATCTCCGGAAGACCACCTTCTGTATGTCTGTGAGTTAGAGAAGCAGTAGCATTTGCTTTTGATAGAAGGGACTGCAGTTTGCTTTGAGGGAAACTGTGGAAGGCACCTTCAGGCCCCCCCTCTGACTTGTTGTTCTTGGCACATGTTCTTATTTTAACTGCAGAGAATCACTCTGGGCTGGACCGTTTTGTATAACTGTACAGTGTTTAATAGAGGTGCATAATCAGCTGTTGTTACTGGTAAAATATGAAGGTTAAAATGCAGTGGTAAGTGTTTGGAACTTTGTGTAAATGGGATTTAGTTGTGAGCATCCTGCCGATGCTTCAAGCTGCATGCATTAACAGACAGTTTAATTAAGCATTTATAACGAAATCAGGCACACTTTTTCCACGAGACTCGAGTGTGCTGGCATTTCTCACCCTTTCATCTTTAGCCCTCTGAGTACTTTGAAGCACTTTTGCATTAATTTGGTTAAAAAATAAAATAAAATAATAATAATGTATGAAGCTCTGTTTTTTAAACTCCTTACCAGCTTAGTTATAATGAATAATATGAACCTCCATTTATGCAGGTCTGCAGGGGTATAACACGCCTTGAAATTTAAAAGAATATTATTTTCACATTGAAACATAGATGTATATATTGTATAGATTTCAGACTCTCTTATGAAAAAAATGTGATTGTGGTTAAATGACCTTTTTCTTGCATTTATAGCAACAGTGTTTTATGCACCTGCTGTGCTCTGGGCATAAGCTGTGCCTATGTATAGTGTATATTTCTTTTTTCTTTTTTTTTTTTAAGGTCTATGGGTTTTGTTTTTTACATGCAAACATTGTAAATTATACAGAAGATACCACAGATAGCATTTATAAAGTATACAGAAACATTATCTGAAAGCAAAGTATGATAGTTTGTTTTGCTATACAGTACATCTATATTGATAGAGGTTCATGTTTAAATTATACATATTTATTAGCATCGTATTATCATTTGTTTTGAGCAGTCTGAATAAACGAG
The DNA here is from genome assembly GCF_037993035.2 of Macaca fascicularis. Taxonomy (NCBI): domain Eukaryota; kingdom Metazoa; phylum Chordata; class Mammalia; order Primates; family Cercopithecidae; genus Macaca; species Macaca fascicularis. The sequence goes on along the minus strand of NC_088393.1, from coordinate 38,544,045 downwards.
ACCGGGAAAAACATCCCTGGCAGGCATCATAACTATTTTGCACATGATTTTTAAAGGTATTTATTAGAAATCAAAGAACGCTCAAAATAAACTCAGTGCTCAAAGGGTTAAGTCTATTTGAAAAGGTTAAAAAAAAAAAGAACAAAAAAAAAAGAACTTGTACTGTATTTCCTAAACATTGATAAAGCCTTTAAAATGTTTGTACTGTAATACTTTGCTTAAAAGTCATGAGGCATTCTGTGATCCAACCTCTTTCACTTATTTATAAGCCCTCTTGGTTGCTATTCCATATTGTAGGATGCCTTTCTATTTCAATTGGTAACTTTCTGTTTTGTTCTTCCTAATTATTCTCCCAAGATCCCACACTGCAGCTTTATCTTTAGGCTTATGAAAGGTAACCCGTGGTTACCGGCTCTCCAAGTGATTCTGTTCTTCTCCATTTTTGGCAGTTAATTTGCAGAAGTAACTGACAGCTGACACCATATGAGAACCTTTGTATAAAATATTGGCATGTAAACAGCACAGACACCGTAACACACTCTGTGCCCTGTTTGGTTGTTGACAATGAAGCACCATTATGTGACTCTTCATATAACCCTTTTTTCTACGGCAGCATTAAAATTGTCTTTTTGCTATAATTTTGTGTTGCGTTCACAATTATGTCTGAAATGTGCTACGACTAACGAGCACATTAAAATTAAATTGTATGCGATCTGTTTATGACGGAGCTGGTTGCTGCGGCTGCCAGGTGCTGGCAGTCGGAAGCTGTGCGTAAATCAGGGGGAGTTTTAGTGAACTTTGGCGTTTGGAGAGCGGGGAGCACTTACTCAGAGGCAGCTTGAATAGGATCTGCACCGAGAATAAACATTCACAAGAAAGGAAGACTTGCCTATAAGGTTAGATGCTCAGTGCAGAAGGGATATTGCCAGACCCCCAGATCAGAGCTTCCGGTCACACCTGGTGACCTGCAGGGGGGGCTGGGGTTTGATCTCCCTTCTGGATGCTCGGGGGTGAGGGGCCTGCGCTGTCGAGGAGGCTGATGGGAAAGAAAGCTTTGGAAGGGTGACTCCTTCCTGTTGACTCAGGATTTTCAAACAGCGGGAAACAGAACCAGTCGGGTCAGACAGACTTTGGGGTCCCAAGGTTCTCCCTCCTGTGTTAAAACAGCCACAGATAAGCAGGCAGGGGGGTTGTGGGAGGAGACTGAACCCATCCACCGGAGGAGGGGGAGAGCATTTATATGATAATCACAAGCTTTTATTAGCCCCGGCAAATCATGCCAACAAAACGCTGGGAACATCATGTAAAATTGTAAAATACCTTTATTACTATATTCAAACTACTCTTGCAGTTATGCAGAATCATAGCTCCTAACCTAGAATTATACAAATGAGAGATGTATTACATCCATGTAATACATAAAACACCTCAACTTAAAAAAAAAAAAAAAGAAAAAAAAAAACCTCTTTTATTAAAAATTTAAATTAAGCCCTTTCAGAGATGTTCGGCAACACGCCTACGGTTTTTCCGCTCATCCCCACCCCTTTTTCTCAAGAGAAGTCCAAATTTTTCTGTCTACTCTATTTTCTCTCGGCATTCCATCTTTCTCCGGGTTTTTAGGGAGAAACTCACTACAATTTAAAATGAGTTCTTTTGGCAAATAGAGATTACTGTGTTAGCTAAGCTCTTGCCTTGGGATGTGGGCACACAGGTGGATTTTACAGACGGGCAGGGAAGAATGCAGGTTCCCTTTCTGGTGCAGGGCCTGTGCCAGGCCCCATCTTTTCTGTGGCCAGCCCTGGTTCTTTTCTGGCCCATTCTTTGTCTTACTGACCTTTACCTGGGAGGAGCTGAAGGACACGTACGCTTCCCTCCTGGACCGGCTCCCCACAGAACGCATCTCAGGGGACAGAGACACCCTCCCTCCCGTGCCTTCTGCATCTTCACATCCTGGAGCCCAGATTTCCACTCTTGAATTTTTCACAGGTTAAATATAGCATCGGTTTATTAGAATCCAAAGTCCTGCATCTAACAGATTAAACTGACAACACTTCCATCACCACCAGGGCCCATGTGGCTTGAAGGGAGATGGGATTTGTACGAGTGACGACGGAACCCCGCTCTTGACAGTTTGGGAGAAGGACTCGACACACACTGCCCATCTCCTCCTCACCCCAGTCCCAGGATCATCTTCTGGGCTTTCCAATTTGGGGGTCGGTGTGGGGATTTACAAGCCAAGGTAGGCCGCAGGTTCTCTTGCTCGTTTGACACCTTGGGCAAGTTTAGCCAGGAAAGGACTGCTCATATTCATGGGGGTCCATGAATTAATTTTACTTCTAGAGAAACATCAGAATTGGGCAGTAGGGCTCTAGGCATGAATGCAAACCTCACTTGGCACAATAACAACCCCCTAAACCAGGCAGCATGGCGGATATGACTTGTTGGGATCTCACCCTACTTGGAAATCCAGGGCCATCTTGTCCTGAGGTTACCAAACCTTTGCCTGGCTAAAGATTGGGCCACTGTCCGGAAGAACCTTCCACCCCTATCCCAGAATGGCCCTGGTTTCCCTGAGATAAGACAGGAAGATGTAAAGTCTCACTTCCGCGTCTGTTGTAGTTGTGCTCACGTTCTGTGGTTGCTGTTGCGAGAGTGAACGGAGGAAGGCATTGGTCGCCCAAGTCAGGCCTTTAAATGGGTGCAGGGAGGAGGGGGGATGTTACCAAGGGAGGGAGGTTTTAATCACAGGTGCACAGGTGACCCTGACCTCACCCCGCCCAAGCCCCGGCTTGCTGCAGTCCTACTGTATATCTTCCGACCATCACATTTACGCAGTATCTTAAAATAACATTTGTGATAAATGTGCAATTTAACTAATTTATGGTGCTATGATGTGCTCAGGGCTACATGCAAGATGAAAATCTTAAATGGAGCTTGAACAGCTCACTTCACAACAAGAAATCAATATGCCACATCTTAGCGATTCGCTGCAGTCAACATTTAGCAAAAATATCAGTGATGTATCTTTAAGTTTTAGGCAGCAAGAATTCTATAATTAACCAAAATCCTTACATGTAAGTTAGAGAGGGTTGGTTATGATGAGGACCCAATCTCCCTGGCATCTCTGTTCTATTTTCATTCTGCAAAAGGAAAAAATATATATATTGATAACCACCAAACAGGCCCTTCTCTGCCCTGCGCTCACACAGAGGTGGTACGTCCACAGCCTTCCCAGCTGAGTTCCGGGCAGCAGTCTCCGTGGTGCCTTCCTCAAGTTCAGACCGTTCCAGCTAGGTAGACTTCACTGATCCCCAACCCCTGACCACCTACAGTTCCACAGATGGGGTGACAAAATACTTAGAGAGGTAAAAAGGCCCCCTAAGTCGTCCAGCTCCATCTTGAGGAAGCAGGATTCTGAAGACAGAAACCCGTGAGTGGCAGAGAGACAGGAACTGACAGGAAGCCAGGCTGCATCAAACAAGTCCGGGATGAAAACGATCATCTTTAGACATTTCCAAGTCATCTAATAAAAATTTTTTAAAAAAAATAAATCCAATGATTTTTTTTTTTTTTTTTCAAATTCATCTGCCACAGTCCTTTTGAGATTGGAAAATTGCAATCGCGTTTCATTCTGTTGACTATTTAGCAGGAAAATAATACACTTTGTGTCAGAGGAAGCAATCATATCACTGAAAACATGCAAACTCCAACACTGCTCTTTAATAATAAATACTTTAACTTTAAAATAATAGCTATTATCGTCTTAGCTAATGGAGAAATTACCATCTTTACTCTGCCAGATAGTTATTCTTTTGGTAATGGAAACATGAGCCTCTTTCTCCCTGGGGATTTATTAGTGGGCACGTGTAATCTTTGGCAAAGGCAGCCTGAACATACATTTTCTCCTGGGACGCTGTGCTGGTGGATGCCTTTCAGCATTCAGCTGACCTCAGAAAACACAGAAAGGGTGCTCAGACTTGGACCTCCATGCAGTGCCAGGGCTCACTGGCCTTTGCAAAATACACTCTAGTTAGCTCTGGAAATAATCTGGCTCATTTGGGTAGGGCTTCAGCACTGTGTCTTAGCATAAAGTTTCAGGGAAGACAACCTCATCTGTGACAGAAGCGACCCCACCTTCCCGCGTGCCGTGTGGCAGCTTTGTTGCAGCCAAGGGCTGGATTACGGGTGTCACTGCAGAGCAGCGATCAAACCCAGGTTTTTTTTTTTTTTTTTTTTTTCAGGGAGTTTGCTTATTTTTCTCGCACTCCATTGAGTTTCCACAAGCCAGAGGGAGATGCTGTTTGACTCACGGGCGCCATTTTTCTGTCCCTAAGGATTTGACAGGAGGCGACCCCCAGGAGGATTTTAAAGGCCAGAGAACCCTGGAACCGGTGGGCTTTCATGGTTCCAAAGGCCTGCATCCCAAAGCTCTGGATGATTCCGAGCCACATCCCCTGCCCTGCCAAGACAATAGATTAGCCAAATGGTTGGTTAGTGGCCTGACAGTCCATGAAGGCTGGAGCCGTACCAGACAGGCTAATGATGACTCAGTCCAGGTACTGCTGTGGACACCAGGGGTGGCTTAGATAAGTCCACAGCTTCTGGAGGCTCAGCACTGGGGTGTCAGTGCCCCACCTCTGGTCCAAAAATCCAGGTTTAAAAAACATTAAATTCTAACCGTAGCAGATCAGAGATACTGCTTTTCTGCAACCTTTGTATAATGTCAGGTAGACATATTCTTAATAAATCATTCCTGATGACTCAGGTGATAAGAAAGGTGATCCTTTTCCAGAGATTAACATCCACAATTAGCCAACTCAGGAAGTAGGATACATATACTTACCTTCTAACCTGTGCTGTCCAATATAGTAGACACTAGCCACATATGACTATCCAGGTTTAAATTAAATTAAAATTTAGTTCATCAGTCAGTCACACTAGCCACATGTGACTAGCAGCTACTCGTTGGAGAGCAGACACAGAACATTCCCGTAATCATAGAAAGTTCCATTGGAAGGCCAGGCACAGTGGTCCATGCCTGTAATCCCAGCTCTTTGGGAGGCTGAGGTGGAAGAATCACTTGAGGCCAGGGGCAACATAGTGACCAACCTGGGCAACATGGTTTTGTCTCTACAAAAAATAAAAAATAAAAATTAGCTGAGCATGGTGGCCTGCACCTGTAATCCCAGGCACTTAGGAGGCGGGGCTGGGAGAATCTCTTGAGCCCAGGAGTTTGAGGCTGCAGATTGTGATGAAAGAAAGAAAGAGAGAAGAAAAAGAAAGAAAGAGAGAGAAGGAAGGAAGGAAGGAAGGAGAAAGAAAGAGAGAAAGAAGAGAGAGAGAGAAGAGAGAGAGAGAGAAGAAAGAAAAGAAAAAATTTCCATTGGATATTGGACAGTGCTTTCTATACCATGATTTACAAATCAGTTTCCTGGGTAAGAGCTCACACCTCAGTGATGTAAGCGTGTTTCCAGTTCATGAGTATTTCTAAAAATCCTTATCCTGCCAATATGGGCACAGACAACATTTTCACATGCTAATATCTCTGATCAAAGCCAAGGACACACATAATTAACCTTGAGCATAAAATTATAAACAGAAGTGCAGGCATCGGTGTATGAAGTTGCAGATCATTCTCCCTGCTGTGGATGTGATCTGGGCTGCAAACTCCAAAGCCCACAGATCTGATGGATGTAGTCGTGACCTTGCTCTGCCCTTAGTCAGTGATGAATCAGGCGGTCCCTGAGCTGTTCTTTGCGCCCCACGACTTGGAGACAGACTTGGCTCCATGGCCGGCATGGCTGTCAGCCCCCATGCGTGGGTACTGGGACTCCCTGCCCCAGGCACCGCTGCAGACCCCATTAGGCCTCTGTCCTGGCCTTCGAAGCCCCAGGCATCAGCAGAAGAGACCATCCTGCTTTCTTTTAAAAAATTAAAAGATATAAATGGGACTTCGGAATGACTTCTTAAATTTGGGGGGGTTAAGTTTTTAAATTATTGCATTTCAACATTTCCTTTCGTTTTTTTCTTCCACAGCAGGAATCCAGGGACACATTTATGACCGACATAATTGTGAGTTAGAGATCTCCCAGGCCAAGTGAAATGAAATTATGAGAAACTGAAATCTGTTTTAATTGGAGCATTTATGGAAAAAAGAAGTCAGTGTGGCTGCTTTTTTTTTTTCCTTTATGTGACTCTCTTGTTCATGGCCATACCTGTGTCCAGAAATCAGGACTAGGTAAACTTGAGCCAAGAGACAGCTGGGAGGAAAAGAGAGAGAATGAGATAGGTGTGTCTGTCGGGAAGGAGTCATTTTCTTAGTTTAAAAAAAAATGGAGGTACAGTCGCTGGAGTTCCGCCTCAGTGACCATGAAACCGAGTCGGCAAAAGCTGAAGGACCCGGCTCCTGAAAGCCTCATCAGGGCTTGTCATTGCTCTAATGAATATCATTTAAATTGCTTTGTATATTGGTGGAGTTTGGATGTCGATTTAATTTGTGCATGTGTTTGAGTTCTTCTGCTTGGCTAGGCTAACAGAGAAGCAGCCGCCTAATGAAAACTGAGTTGGTGACAGTGTGATGAGCTGCAACCCAGTCAAATGAGTTTGAAGGGCTGCTATGACAGCCCTCAGAAAGAAGTGCATGTGGCTGAAGATAGAAGAAGGCGGCTTTCCTGCAATGTGTGGACGTGCTGGGCAGCAGGGGCTGCTCCGTGAAGCTGAGGTTACTGGGGATAGCACCTGTGGGGACCTCACTCAGCCCAACCCACCCTCTCTCTAGTGGGTGCTGAGCTTGGGGCACAAGAGACTGTGTCTATTGAACTGGGATCTCAGGAATTCTCCCCTCCCTGTGTTGAAATGGCACGTGGATGGATTTGCCAGGGGAGGCAGCCGTAAAGGTGAGGCTCAGAGCCCATTTCTCCAGCAAGCCTTCCAGCCGAGATCATACAGGAGGTCCTTCCTTATGTTTTGGTTACCCGAGAAAGCAGAGGCCTTCTCCCACATTGCTTTCAACCCAAGGAGTCGTGTCCTGATATTCTTCTCTGGTGGCACAAGCTCACCTCACTACTTTCTTCTTGTATCTGTCTCCCTAGCCATCCTGGGAGGGAGAAGGGCTGTAATCTCTGTGATACCCATTCACAGATGAGGATTAGGGGATCAGTGTCCCGGCCTGGGCCACACAGTGTGAATCAGGAAGATCAGCCAGGCCTCCGTTTTCAGCAGCTCTAGAAACACGGAGCATCCACCCAGTGACAGCCTTACCCAACCCTCCCAACCCCTATCTCCAAAAGGGCCATGGTTCTGGAAGGAGTTTGACATTTGGCTCTCGTGTTTCAGTGAGACTAGGGCTTGGGTCTCCTGGGGCTCTGGTTTCATGAGAAGCACCCTGCCAACCCAGATTTTCCTGGGGGTACTGCACCAGTGGGTGGTCCTGGGGAGAAAGAGAGCACATAAAAGAAATTCAATTTCCCTGCTGTATTAGTCTGTTCTCACACTGCTAATAAAGACATACCCAAGACTGGGTAATTTATAAAGGAAAGAGGTTTAATGAACTCACAGTTCCACATGGTTGGGGAGGTCTCACAGTCGTGGAGGAAGATGAAGGAGGAGCAAAGGCACATCTTACATGGTGGCAGGCAAGACAGCGTGCGCAGGGGAACTCCCATTTATAAAACCATCAAATCTCGTGAGACTTCTTCACTATCACAAGAACAGCATGGGAAAGACCCACTCCTATGATTCAATTACCTCCCACCAGGACCCTCCCATGGTACATGGGGATTATGGGAGCTACAATTCAAGATGAGATTTGGGTGGAGACACAATCAAACCATATCACCTGCCTTCTTACTGCACTTGTCAAAGGTGTGGCCATTGAACAGATGACTCCTACCTTCACTCGGCTCTCTCCAGCTTCTCATCTCAGCCTTCTCAAATGTTTTCAATATCCCCATTCTCAATAAGCTCAGCATAGTGCTTGGCAACAGTGATCCCAAAGGAGAAGGTGCTCTGAAAACCTGGCCACAGCCTCTGCTCTCTAAATGCCCTCTACCCTCACCCCTGTGTGACTCTCTTCCAAGGGGCAAGTGGGGACAAAAAGCTTCTGAAGTCCAGGAAAAAAAATGGGCTTATTCTCCTAAATGGGACTAAAAAGTCAGAGATGTGAGGCACCCACCAGAAAGACCCTTCCCTCTCTTTCTAGCAGCCAAGAGATGGGGGAAGGGTGGATGGAGTGGGGGCAGAGGAAGCAAGGAGATGCTGAGGAGATGGTGCCTTGTGCTTAGGCCTGATGGAGGCTCTGGGGGCACAGGTAGGGGAAGGAGTGGTGGGGGATGGAGGGAGCTTCCGGACTCCCAGAGAATGAGTGAGGGCAGGGCCTGCAAGGGACTTGACCACCATGACCCATTTGAACATGGGGGGCCTATGGTTTTCTTCTGAGAGAGGGTCTGAGGAGCTTTCCCCAAGACACGTGGGGGCCCAGGTGGGTCTCCTGGACCCTGCACAATTCTCAGGCAAGGGTGAGCTCTCATCTTACCTGTGCAGGCTGAGAGAAGGCCCTCAGGCCCTGTGTCGTCACCAAGAACAAGAAGAAAATTCCTAAGACCTGCCTTTGCCTTTCATAAGTTTGGAGTCAAGCTGGAGAGAGGAGACATGTATGTAGTCAGCAGTCATGCCAAGTCAGTGACAACACACAAGGAATGAAGAACACGATTAGGCAGAAAACAAAGTGAAATTGCAAGGCTCAAACCCTGAAACTTGAAGTGGGTCGGCCAGGAGCGCTTCCTTGGGCCAGACAGGGCCTGAGCTGGACCTTGAAGGATGGATGCCACTTGAGCTTGCAGAGAAGGGAGGGCATTGGAGGGCTGGCCCTCTCCTTGGTGGAAACTATAGGGGCTTGGTCCCTAGATGTCCCTTCTGGTGCTGCTTTTGAGATGGTGAGACTGATGGTGTCACTTGTCACATCCTAGGGAGTGCCTTCTGAATCGTCCGAAGCAAAATATCACCATGACCATTTTCGAAATAAATGCATTTTATTCTATTCCAGTGTGTCTCAGATGGGGATTTATTAGAACTTTATACCACAACTTTTTTTTTTGTTGTTTTTTTTGTTGTTTTTTTTGGAGACAGGGTGTTCCTCTGTTGCTTTCCTGGCTCTGCCTGAAGGTCAGGTTCAAGCTGTGTGTTTAGGGTTATGGTCTGGGATGAAAAGGGTCCTGTTAATGGGCTGGTAGGTGATTCTTTGTGCATCTTGAATAATGTCTGACCTCAACTTGCAAAAGGGGGAATAAGCCCCAGTGTGAACTTCTCAGATTCCTCGGGGTGTGGCGCCCCTGATTCAAGGACTTCAACTGGTGCAATCATAGCTTACTGCAGCCTTGAACTCCTGGGCTCAAGTCATCCTCCTGCCTCGCCCTCTCTAGTAGCTGGGACCACAGGCAGGCACCACCATACTCAGCTAATCTTTCTTTCTTTGGTAGAAACAGGGTCTCATTACGTTGACCAGGCTACGTATACCAGTTTCTTGACCATTTAGGGGTTGCAGGCCCTTTGAGAGATACAGTCTCTCTCCTCAGGAGAAAGTGGATGCAAGCACCTACATGCATTTGCTTAAGTGTAGGGGGACATGGGCTCCGTGAAGTCCACCTCTAGGCCTTCGTGGTGGATCCCGGTTAACAAACGTTGCTCTCCACTGCTTTTCAGAACCTGTGACTCACAGGACACCTGTTCTTCTCCAGGCTCAGGGGCCAGGGGTGCTCGTCAAGATGCTGTCAGCAAGAATTTGCTCAGGATCTTAAGCAAAGAAAGGGATTTGGGCTCCTGTGACTGAAGTCCAGGATAAGGGGCTTCAGGCCCAATTGGACATGGGTGCTCAGTGATGTCACCGGGAACCTGCCCCTCCACCCTTCTCAGCACCCCACCTCACTCTGTCTCTGCCTTGGCCTCAGGCACTTTTCCCTTTGTGGGTGACCCACCCTCGTGTGACTCAGCAACTTTCAGGGGAAAGGGGCTTTCCTTTCACAATAGTGAGAGCAGGTGTGGTCCCACCTGCTTTCAGGCCCAGAGCAGCTGGCCTGGCTCTGCCTGAAGGTCAGGTTCAAGCCATATGTTTAGCGTTCCAGTCCAGGATGCAACGGGCTGGTAGGTGATTCTCTGTGCATTTTGAATAATGTCTGGCCTCAGTTTGCTAAAGGGGGAATGAGCCCTGGTATGACCTTCTCAGATTCCTCAAGGAGTGGCGCACCTGATTCAAGGACTTCAATTTACAATAGGGAGCATCCTGATGAGAAACCAAGCTTTGGGATTATCTTTTTTCTTTTCTTTTTGTTTCTTTTCTTTTCTTCTCTTTTTTTTTTTTTTTTTTTTTTTTTTTTTTGAGACAGAGTTTTGTTCTTGTTGCCCAAGCTGGAGTGCAATGGTGCGACCTTGGCTCACTGCAACCTCTGCCTCCCGGGTTCAAGTGATTCTCCTGCCTCAGCCTCCCAAGTAGCTGGGATTACAGACATGCACCACCATGCCTGGCTAATTTTTGTATTTTTAGTAGAGACGGGGTTTCACCATGTTGGCCAGGCTGGTCTTGAACTCCTGACCTCAGGTGATCCACCCGCCTCAGCCTCCCAAAGTGCTAGGATTACAGGCGTGAGCCACTGCACCCGGCCGACTATAGGATTTTGTAACCCACTGGGAGTAGGCTCTCCTGATGGGGCAGGCAGTGTCTCCTCCTCCTTGGGCCAGAAGTGTACAGGGTGGGCCATGCTGACCTTGAGAACCTCCTGGCCACTCTCTCCACAAGGTATAGCTGGGGACCCCCACCCCAGAGTCAGAGTGGGCCTCTCTGCCCAAAGACTGCTGGTCCTTGTGGTCATGACTTCCTAGACCCTGTTATGGCTGCAGACCAGAATTTACTAGAAAGAGGAACCTTCATTGACTGACCCTGTCTCTGGCACCTGAACTGCACAGCGAATATTTTACCTGGCACAAGTGGCAAAATGTGACCCATGGACAGAATATGACCTGCCGATTTGTTTGGCTTGAGCCACACCTCTTAAAAAAAAAAAAAGAAAAACCCACAAAACTTGAATTCATTGCCAAATCTTGAAGATTGGGAGATTTCATACAACAGTCAGATTTCTGGCATCTCTGGATGCCACATTCCTGCCTGACAGCAGGTGGCTGGAACTGGGCAGCAGCCGCCCATTTTAGACAGGACATCCGCTCTCTGGCTGACCCCAGGCCCTACTCCTCCCCATCTGTCTTGTAGGCTGGGCTTTCCCACAAGCGGGACTGAGATGAGGCTTTGAGGGCAGGTAGTTCATTTGATAAGGGAGCCCAGAGGGTTCAGATAGGAGGGAAGAGGAGGCAGATGGGGGACAAAAGGAAACCAATTCCCAATGCATTAAGGAGCAGGCTGCCACCATAGGCCACTGGTACTTGGTCCCCGGGAACCTTTGTAGGTTTGTGCGGGAAACTCTCATCTTTGAGTGACCCCACCCCAGAGTAAGGCAGCTGATGGTCCACCACCTCCTGCCTGTCACTGGCTGAGGATGGCTTCCCTGTGCACAGGTGGAATATGTCCCCACAATCATAGGGCTTGCAGGAGGAAGCTTTTGGCCAGATGCAGACTGGGAAGATGAAGGAATGTGAGGCCGTATGGATATCCCTGCCTCTTGCGGCATTAAGTCATTCATGCTCCCATCTCCCCGATGCTCTCCTATTGGCACCTATTCCACATGGGGTCTTTGACCGAGTGGGAGAGCTCCCAGCAAGGAGGAGTGACTTGCCCAAGGTCACACACTTCATGTCAGCGGCAGAGCCAAGGTTGGAGCTATGGGCCTCCCCCTCTTCCCCCGCTGTTTCTGCTACCCCATACAACTCATTCCGTGGAGACTGGAGCTCTGGTGCCTCACTCATCCGTTTTATTTTATTTAGTTATTTAATTATTTACTTATTTATGTGTTTATTACCCATCTAGTTCCAGAGATAACTTAGGGCTTCTGTACAGCTCATTAATTGCCTCATTGCTAGCTAGAAACAGTGGGACTGGCTGAGACGGGTGGGGATGAGAGCAGCAGGGGGGACCCACAGGATCTGTGAGACATGGAAACCTGGAAGCCTGCTGCAGGGCACCCTGTCCCCCCTCTCTTGGCCCTGCACAAAACGACATCACACAGGAAGTGGCCCCATGCAGGAAGTCCCTCCCCCAGTAAGTCCCCCACTTACCACAGGGCACATCTCGCCCTGACCAGCAGGACGGGGGCACTCCGGCTGGGGAGAAGGCAGCTTTCCTTCATGCCTTCGCAGCTCCTCGTGCTCGCTGCTGGGGGGCAGCCGTGGGCAGCGGGTGTCGAGGCTATGAATGCCAAGAGGAGAGGGGCTGCTGTCACAGCTCCATGCAGTTTTGCAAAGCTTCATAGAATTCTCTTCCAGTGCCCCCACTCCCCCACTCCCTGCCATTTCTTTGTCCTTCCTCCATGAAAATGACTTGTCCTAAAATTAGTGCCAGAATCCACATGGATTCTAATATAATCAAGGTGGGTTCAACGGCCTTGAGAATTTGGAGGAGAGTTTCTTGTCCCTGTGCCCCTTAGAGAACTGATGGGGGACCTCCAAGTCCAGGCTCAGAGACTGCAGTTCTGAGCCATCCATCTTCAGACCTCGGCAGGGCAGAGACCTACACCACCCTTCACGATGCTGTCTGCCCTGGCAATTTCTGCTTACCCAAGACGTCTGTGCCATCAATTAGTCCTGAGGAATGGACAATGGGGGTTACAGGAAATTAATTTCATTTGGGTTTTCTCTCCTGAGGCCCTGCCTGGCAGTCAGCGTTCTTGACACCCACATGTCCGCGCCCAACTGTTGCGTCCATCAGCTCTTGTCCGAGTTAACTATTCATTTTATGTATTTTAATTTGGGCAGAACATTTATTTGGCTTAAATTTCCTTTTCAGGGGTTGGAATGTGCCTTCCACTCACAGGCAGAGATGATCTGCTCGAATTTCGTCAGAAGGAGTTTAGTTTACAAAGATAGCAACTGAGCTATTAAAACCAACAACCCCTTTTAAAGCAAACAGACCATTAAAATATAGGAACAGTTTATGGCATAAATAAAATTGAGGATATAGATTATTTAAAGATAAGATTTTCAAGAAACAGGGATAAAAAAAATTTAAATAATTTCTCCACGATGTATTTTTTTTTTTTACAAAGTGAACTTCAAAATGCAAATGCAAATTTTTTTAAAAAAAAGCACAGAAAGACATTAAAAACCTATCTTACTAGTAAAGACATATGAAAAAGACTTGACTTCTTTTTCTTGATCTGTGTATGATTTTTAAGAGGTGGAGTGGGAGGGGGGAACTCTTCAAATTCATAAATGGTAGCGTTTACCCAGCTCGTGAAATCACATTGTGGAAAAAGAAGCAAGACATTTGCTTCTAGATCATTCTTTGCAGCTGACTGACAGATACAACAATTTTGTCCATTAGTCCGAGCCATTGTCTTCCCTCAGCACAGAAGTACTGTACCGCGGAGGTAGATTTCCACTGCTATGCATATTTTAAGGGTTATTTGGCAACACGGGTAAAGCTAAAAGTAGCCTCTTAATCTAATTAATTGACATTTCTGAATCTTGCTTTCACAACAACACATGGTTTCATGTTCTGGGTTTTAGCACTTGTCAAGCTTTTTTGGAGAATGTTTTGGTCAGAATGACAAGATAATTTGTGACTGAGGCTCCAAGCTAGAGAAGTGTTTAAGGCTATAATGATTTATTATCATCACAGAATAACAAAATTTACAAAGTGTTTCATCAGAATTTTTGAAATAAGTTTGCCACCATAGGAGAATCATTGGGGCGGAGGGGGCTGGGCTCGCAGACAGGGAGGGTTCCGACTTCATATACAAACTCAGCCGTGACTGACGGCTTAACATTTCTCTATGAAATTTATCTCTGCACGTGCCTTGAGAGAGAAACCACAGAGCACTTTCGGAGGACAAGAGGTGATAGAACGAGAACACAGAGAAAATTCAGACCTCTCCCCCGGTTTCTGTAAGCAGGAAACCCGAGTCCCAGCTCCACTTGTAACGTATATGTGGCTGCAGTCAACGATGAATTTCTACATTTTGGCAACGGTCAGAGTGAAAGTAGTCGCACTATCTATAGAAACTTCGAGATGGAGAACACTTGGAGTATGCTACTGAAAATGCAAGAAACACATTTTTGAAAGGATGAAATAATATCACTGAGTGACAGTAAATTAACATGCTGACATTTGCAGACTTTCAGAGCATTGCCATAAAAAGAAGTAATACAACATGACTAATTTGGACTTCTTTATTCCTTCCTTGGGAGAGACAGCCCTGTCCCTCCAAGGCCACCCCTCGGGCTTTGCCTATCGGCGCTTCCTCCTCTTTTGCAGGAAACGCTGGAAATTTAACATTCCCCTAAGCTCAGGCATTGCCTCTCAGAGACTCTAGAGAATGTGATTTTTGACTTCTGAGTTCTGAAGATGCTCCCTTGAATATCAGAGCAGCGTTCAGTGGCTGGCAGAGGGCACACAGATCCAGCCTGCAGTCCTCGGCTTCTTAATGTCCACAGATGTTCTGCCTACAGGACGCCAGGGGTGGAAGAGCCCTTGGGCACCCTGAGCACCCATTGTACTGATGGAGAGACTGAGGCCCTGGAGGATATAAGTTTCCAGGTTGCCTCTCTTACTCTTGAGCCAAGAGTGCAGCCTGAAAGGTCCTCTAGGGGAATGCAGGCATCCTTCCCCGGCCACCACGCCCTGCATTCCAAATTGGCCTTCTATTTAATATTATAGGAGCCAGCACAGTGCTTGGCACACAGAAAGTGCTGAGAAAACTTGGACTAAATTCATAATTTTAAAAATGCATGTGGTGAGTGGATTCTCACAACCTTCGAGTTCAAGCTCAGTGCCTTCCAAAGTGCTAACTCAGCCTGCCTCTCCTTTTTCCTCGTACTTGGGTTTCAGGAAGAGGAGGCCATTCTCTTTTTTTTTTTTTTTTTGGAGACGGAGTCTGGCTCTGTCGCCCAGGCCTCCCGGGTTCACGCCATTCTCCTGCCTCAGCCTCCCGAGTAGCTGGGACTACAGGCGCCGCCACCTCGCCCGGCTAGTTTTTTTTGTATTTTTAGTAGAGACGGGGTTTCACCGTGTTAGCCAGGATGGTCTCGATCTCCTGACCTCGTGATCCGCCCGTCTCGGCCTCCCAAAGTGCTGGGATTACAGGCTTGAGCCACCGCGCCCGGCCCGAGGAGGCCATTCTCTAACTGGGACAGAATGCTCTTTTGTTCCAAGAGCTGTGCTTCCCAAGTGAGCGCCACACCCTTCCTGTCCAAATAAACAAACTAGCTGCACTCTGACAGCCTGGCCCTGTGCCTGGCACATAGTAGATGCTCAACAAAGCTGCGTTTTCTCCCACTAAGGAGCCTCATATTTTTCCCGGAAAAAGACTACCCGGAAATGAATCCATGTTTTAAAAACATGCCCTGGGAAGCCCAGAGAATAGCCTGTCAGCCAGAGTTCCTCAATGCATGCCAGGAAGACAGAGCCCAGAGATCGGGTGGGTGTCAAGGCTGAGCTCCCAGCTTCCGCACGGCCCCAGGTCTCAGATTCTGAACCCAGACTTGACCACTCAAGAGGAGGGGCAGTCATTTGCCAAACTACACTTTATGTTGTGTCACCAGTCTGGCTGTACTTAGGGCACCATGGGCAAGAGATGACTAGACATGGACGAGGATGGTGAATCTGGCAGAGATCTGGGGTGGGGGTGGAATGGGTGGGACAGAGCAAGAGGGGAACTCGGGCTGCAGTGGGGAGTAGGGGTTGCTGGCTGGGTCTCAGAATTAGCTGCAAACACAGCAGCAAATGGACGCAGACCCCAGGCCCTGAGCTGGGCCCTGGAGATGGCTCAGGGCTAAGGCTGAGCCTGCAGGAGGCCCATGTCTGCCCTCTGAACAATTAACCTGGAAAATCAGCACAGGACAGTGCAGAAGGAAGTATGAAAGATGCACATCATAGAAGTTGTTCTAGTGATGAAAAGTCAAGTCTGAAGCGTTCTCTCCCACGCAACTGGGCCCATGTCTGTCCCATCAGTGATATTTCGGTCGCACAAGAGACCTGGGATCCTGGGCTTTCTCTAAGATTTTCCTAGTGATTGAGACAAAAATCCTCGGCCCAGGCTGGAGATGTGATGATTTGAGGGTTCTTAGATGGTGGGCACGGGACGGATCACAAAAGAACCACCATTCTTTCCTCTTCCCTAAATGCAGCTACTTCAGCAAACAGTGACAGCTGCCGTCTACACCCAGCATCATCAGTTGGAGGAAAGAGGGTTTCTGGAGAACACGACCTCCTATTTCTCTCTCTTTTTTTTTATTTCCAGCAAAAACTGAGTGAGCTCAGACACCCAGGTACAAGTGAGCTCCCAGCCCCATGGGATACCCTCAGTGGCCTCCCTG
Source organism: Macaca fascicularis (assembly GCF_037993035.2). NCBI lineage: Eukaryota > Metazoa > Chordata > Mammalia > Primates > Cercopithecidae > Macaca > Macaca fascicularis. Next base: position 38,527,572 of record NC_088393.1, on the reverse strand, counting down.
CCCTGCCTCTGCACCCAGGACCGCAGACCCCAGCCCATGTGCCTAGCAGGGAATGGCCATTTCTCAGACACATGCTTCGACTGGACCCTACCAGGACAGTCTGAGGATTTGCGAGCTTCAGGCCATGTCGTGGGCAGAAGACTGTTACGAGGTAACATAAGTTGAGAGTAACCTTTCAGCAGAACAGTTTGAGTTAAAATAAAGGGATTGAAAAAGAGTACAATGACCAAAAAAATCTATAAAAATGCAATTGCGCTAATATAATTTTATCACTTATTTAAAAATTTAGTCGACCCAAAAGACTACCAAGTGTGAAATTAAGGAACAGCTCCTCTACTTTTATGGAAATCACTCTTCCTCACTTGTCTAATAGCCTGATTTTGTCAGATCATTTATTTCCATGGTTTTAAAATGAGCTTGACAGACAGAATTTTATAACACCACTTTACTGCAAATAAGAACATCATTTTCGCTTATTAAAACTGAAGCTTAGAGAAAGCATTAAAATTAACAGTTCACTCTGCTTTAACCTTTTGAATACTGCCGTGACTTTACACCACCAACTATGTGTAAGGAAGACCGTGGGGCTGGGGTTGGATAGAGGAGGTAGGATAGGGCATGGATCTCAGATCTGCCAAGACTCACAGAGGACTCACTCTACTGGAAATGGCTGTGATGGTGCCTAGAGGAATCCCCCCTCCCACCCCAGGCCACTGAACAGCAGCTTTGGGAAGCCAGCCCTAGGGCCCAGGGGAAGCCAAAGGAAGGCACTTATGCTAAGCTGTGGCAAGGGACCTGCATTTCTCCCCAGGAAACTACATTGATTGACAGCTAGTCTCCGAGAATCTCAGGCATCGCTCCTTCCTTCCCTTATTTCCTTTATTCAACAGATACGTGAGCGTCTTTCACGGACAAGGCACCGTGTTAGGCACTTGAGATAAAACAGTATGACCGAGTCCCTGTCCTTGGAGAGCTGATCAGATCTGTCGGGGAGACAGACCGTAATCCAAGAAGCAAATAAACATTTACTCTTACGCCTGATAGGGTGCTGCAGGCTGAGGAGAAAACCAAAGCAAAGCCGGTGAGAGACTCATAGGAAGTGCTTGTTGAACTGAAGGGCGATTTCCCGGGCTGAGGACTTGGAGCAGGGGTGTTTGCCAGTGGCTTCTCCTGGCCATCGAGATAGCCTGCAGCAGTCCTGTTCCATGTCCGGTGGCTGAGGCCTGGATCAAGGGCTTTACTGGACAGAACAGCTGGAATCTGCCTTCCCGTGTCTGAGAGCTTTGTTCAAAACTTGAAAAAGCCACTCCACTCTCATGGCAGGCCCCGAGAGCCAGGGAGCTTATACCCTTGGGAGCAGCTCCCAACCGATGACAGACAGGGACTTTGGGCAGGGACTGGCAATTGTGTTGTAAGACACCGTGGATGGGTCTGAACCCCAGCTCCTCACCTCTTGTAGGGGCGAATAAGCCTGGGGTGCATGTTTCCAGGAGTCTTCTCATGGGATTAAGCTGCAGTCATCCACTTTATCAATAGCCCCAGTCTCACCCCCTTAACTGGGTGCCGTCCTTCACCCAATCTCCTCCCTGTCTCCCTCGCACTTCCCAAATCAGTTACTTGCCCTGGAATGCTTGGCTCCAAGTTTGGGAAAATCTAGCCCTCGGCAAAGACCCATGTCAGACAGCTGGGACTGATGGCTTTTGCTTTTCCCTAAATCCCTAGTCAGATCTCCTTTCATGCCCGACTTAGAACTCTCAGCCCCAACTCAGGCTCAAGCCTTTTTATAGGGACCACTCTGCAGAGGCACTCGTCAGTCCACACAGAAGCAACCAGAGCAGGCAGCAGGTCAGGCCCAGAGACAAGCCCCTCGTGTCTTCCCCAGGAGGGTGTGAGACTGCAGCGTAGCCACCCCGTGCAACCTGCCCAGTCTGTGCTCCCAGGCAATCTTGAACTGCAGTGACTTAGCAGGTCCTGGGGCCAGCCTGACCAACAGCGGAGAAGCCTTCCTTCCCCAGAGTGGATAATTTGGAATCATTTCATGGGGTCCTCCAGAGGGGTCCTGGGGTGGAGCCCCATTGCCCACAGCAGTGGTGAATTTGATGGTGCGTCCTTCAAATGGCTGGGCATCTGCTGCTTTTGTGCTTCCTTCCCTCATCCCTGCTTACGGGGTCATGTTCCGGAATAAACTACTCACACATACTGTTTTGCCTCAGCTCTGCCTTCAAAACACTCAGGCTAACGCACCAAAGGGAGTGAGAGTCGCTCAGACACTCTGGGTGGCTTTCCCAGGCCCCTCCTCTGGGACCGGTGTCTGGGCTTAGCTTCTGAGCACACAGCTCCCCACGGCACCGTCCTGCTCCCTCACTGCCCTGAGTAGTTCAACCCTCTGTGCCTTGGCTTACATCCTCCCCTCTGCTTGCAACGTCCATTCTCCATAACGGCCTCTGTGCAGCCATCTCTGGCTCTCATACAAAGTGCTCCCTGAAGCCAGGAAGGAGACACCCCTTCTGGAGCACCCTCCCCGGAGCACTCCCCACACCAAAGGCCACAGCCGTCAACAGGACTGACCGACAGGACTGCTGTGGGATAGAGAGGAACAGAAAACACAGAGGAACTCACTACTCAGGGCCTGGCTCCTGCACACCCACCATGGTCACCTTGCTTTCAGTCACCTGAAACGTGTCCAGTCCTGTCCTTGGTGCTGTGAGTAGGACAATGCTGTGGGATGGAGATCGAGACAGGGAACACAGGAATCGGCCAGGCAGACTGTCCAGTGGCGTGAACCCCAGTGAGAGCTGCAGCCTCAGGCCCATGGTGGCGCTGTGAGGACAGGCGGGCAGATCAGTGACCCTGTGTAGGGAAGGCCCCTCCGAGCCATCACTTCCTCTGAATGGTGGGCTGTTCCCTTATTGGGAAACTTCTCTGTGCCTGGCACAGAGTAGATAACCAAGAAATAATGAATGAATGGAAAATGAAGGCATATATGATAAAAAAGAATGAACATACTCTGTTCCTGTTTGCTGTGTATGTTACAGCATCAGAGTGCCTCTGCCTCATATGCCCGGGGGAATACCCCCAGGCACAGACAGTCACTCCTGAGGCCCTCTGGGCAAACATCTGTCACTACTTCATGTTGCAATCTGCTTACAGGTGAGTCTTGCCCCAGCCTGGGAGCACCTGGGACCTGACTCTTTCTCTCTCTCTGCTGCACCTGGGAAAGGGCCCCGCAGCGAGAGAGCTGATGCGGCCAGGCGGCAGGCATGTGCACGGAGGGCGTGTTGGATTCTAATGAGATGTAAAGGGATTCTTCACCAGGCAGGAAAGACTAAAAGCAAGGCCAACGTGGTGGGTGTGCAGGAGCCAGACCCTGAGTGGATTCCTCTGTGTTGCCTGTCTCTCTCCATCCCGCAGCAGTCCTACAATGGGAAAGTCACTTTATAATGTCATTTCACGGAAGGGGAGAAACTGAGCCTCGGGGAGGCTGAACATGGGGACCGAGTCTGCATGCTTGTGTTGGTGGAGAATGACCCTGCACTCAGTTTTGACACCACTGCTGCGCTCTCCTGCTGCATCCCCTGCACCCCGCACCCCTCCCCTTCCAATGACCGGACTGTCCCCTCCTGCCCTGGGCAATCTCACCTTCTGTTACACGGTCACATTGAGCTTCTTCCCAAGACCGCAAACACCTCACTCATCACCCCAACACTAGCCCCTGAGCAAAACTTGGACAGGATTGGCACTTAGTAAGGGGGGGCTTACCTGGTTCTTTTAGATGTAGAGGACATGAGATGCACCCAGATTTCTAAGGACAAGGGATTCCCTGCAGAGAAGGATACAAAATTCCCACTTGCGGACCCCTCTGCTGCTGCTATGCCTGTCTTAGGGCAAGCTGAAACCCCAGAAACCCCAGGGGTCCCTGAGTGACTGTGACACCAGCCGAAACCACACACAGCCACCTGGGGAGCAGCTGTAGTGACAGGTGTCTGTGGCGTGGCTTTGAGCGGGAGGGGAGCTCAGGTCGTGTTAGCCCGGTGCCCCTGCCTTGCATAAAAGAAAGGGCACAACACTTGGTGGTAAGCGCAGTGATTTGAAAATAAGGCTGGGTATGATTTTGAGGCAGACGCAAATCCCCCAGGCCTTTAGTGATGCTGTTCTGAGGATGACACATTCCTGCAACATGGTGAGTTATGAAGCAGGCCTGGAGTTTCTGGAGCATCCAGGCTGCCTCCACCTCCAGCCAGCAGCTGGGGTTTCAGAACAGCTTACTCCGTCCCCCTGCAGTGAGTAGCAAGCAGAGCCCGTCCTCACTGCCCCCAGATGTGTGCTATTTGGATTCACCATTGCCTACTGCAGAGGGGTTTCTAGGGAGTTCAAAACACTGCAACATTTGGTTGGCGTTCCCCAATGATCAACAGTGGAAACCTCATCTCCTTCGTTTCCCTCCTCCAGTCACTAGAGAGCCAGGAAAGCATGGAACCATAAGCTGATTCTTCGTCTTATCAGAGTCTCCGGAAAGGAAACCCAGACTCTCCTCTAGCTAGGAGGACGTTGGGTAAAGTTCATTATCATTCACTGAAGTGACTTCCTTCCTTCCCCACTCCTGCTAAGGCACCTGCCCCAGCACCACCTTCTCGAGATGCTGGCCGGGTGATAGCTTTTAGATGCTACAGTCCTTCCTTGCAGACTTGAATCTAAGTGTGGCCTCGTCCATCAGCATCAGGGCACCCCGGGGAATGACAGAGGATTCATGGGTGACTTCAGGGCATGCTGCTTCCCGCTGTCCTTGGACACGCACCAGTCCCATTGACTGCAGTTTCACAGAGCAGGTCGGAGCCCAGACTGGTGACTCGGCCCATATGGATCACACAATTGCTTAGGGCGAGAACTAGAACTTGAACTCTGCTCCTCCAAAATGTGGGAAAGCAGAGAGACGGATGGCCTGAAAATCACCCGCTGCATTGAATGGTATCTGTTTACAAAGACAGGAACTCAGAAATGCATCCATTGTAGCAAAACAAAGCCTCAGAAATAGGAAAGCCGGTGCACTCTCAGAGAGGGCGAGCCATAGCGTGTTTTATATTTCAGCCCTGGGGATTGGTGCTGACTGGCCCCCTCTCCGCCAGGGCCCACAGCCCAGCCTGGGCTCAGTTCCCAGCGTATCACAGTTTCACTGCACCTGTGCAGCATAGCTTTGTGGTGACTCACTCCTGCCTCCTCTGCAGGCCCAGCCGTGCCAGGGACCAGAGCATGTGCACCCTTGGGCACAGCACCCTGGTGCCCAGCATCCCTAAGTAGGCAGGGCCTTGAAGCTCTTCATTTTGTCCTCGTGCAAGTGGATGGAACAGGGGATGCTAAGACCACAGGCTATTTGCCAGTGGGTCTCAGGAGCCTGGCCGGTCAGCAGGTCACTCAGTCTCCCATTCAAAATCCATCAGGTGCCCAGGACCTGCCTGGCAAGGTACCCAAACCCTTACAGCAGAATTAGAGAGTATGGGAAGTTGTCCGGGAGCCAATCTGTTCTGTAGATGGGGGTGGGGAGGAGAGTAGTGTTCAGACAAGAGCAGGAGCTCCTCTGCCTTAGTCACACCCAGCTGTCCTTTGACAGCCTTTGACAGCTGGATGTGAAATTTCCTTAATTTTGAGATTGCACTGGCAAATCCTGCTGCCATCTTTGCTGAGAAATTGCCACACATTCCAGGAGTAGTAAAACTCCCTCTTCATTCCTGTCCCTTTGCTGAAGGGACAGCAGTGAACTGGGGGAGAGGGACTGGCCCTTTCCACCCGGGTTGCGAGGTAGAAGTATGTCATCATTCCATGCTTTTATGTGCACAGGAAAGCGTACTCATGCATGCACAGACTATTGCTTTTTACATATATGATCATTTTGCGTCTGGGTGCAATGATCCTGGGCAACTAGCAAGACTTCATCTCTACCAAGATTTAAAAAATTAATAATTATTTTGCACGTTGGAGACTTGCTCTTCTCAGGCCCTTCGGCTTTTCTGTTAACCCCTGTGGAGGGCCACACAGTTGAGATGCAACTTCGAGCGTTCAGCCATTTCTCTGCCAAAGACATCTATGACTGTTTTCCTTTTGTTAATCTTAAAAAAAAAATCCTGTTCTTTCTTTTTCTTCTCTTGATCCATTTGCTGCATTTTTCTGTGAAAAGTCCATGTGTGTCTTAGAAACCTTAGCTCTTGCACTTGAACTGTTTATTTTGCTAGTACAATGAAAGTGACTCATCAGTGATATTTAAAAACCCTTTAATGACCCCGACTACCCCTGTCCCTGGGAACACCTTGTCCTGAGATTTGCACAAGGATACCTCACCCTGAATATGCAAATAACATTTAAAGATGGTTTCGATTAAACTAAGCAAGTCCATGTTTGACGTGCACTAGGACTCCATTATCAAGATCTATATATTATTTTTTTACCTAAATGTATGTGCAGAGAAAATTAAAATATCTATACTGAATATTTTCAGCACTTGTCTAATATACATTGTCTTGTTAAATCCTCACCATAATTCTGTGAGGCGAATACTATTATTACTTGTGCCTTATAATTGAGGACACAGTAGTGGGCTGAATGGTGGTCCCCAAAAACATATGTCCACATCCTGATCCCTGGAACCTGTAAATGTTTACTTTATTTGGAAACGGGGTCTTTGCTAATGTGTCAGTCCATTCTCATACTACTGTGAAGAAATACCTGAGACTGGGTAATTTAAAAAGGAAAGAGGTTTAATTGACTCACAGTTCTGCATGGCTGGGGAGGACTTAGGGAACTTACAATCATGGCGGAAGGCGAAGAGGAAGCAGGCACCTTCTTCACAAAGAAGGTGAGAGAGGGTTGCAAGCAGAGGAGAAATACCAGATGCTTATAAAACCATCAGATCTTCTGAGAACTCACTATCATGAGGGCAGCATGGGGAAACCGACCCCAGGATCCAATGACTCCCACCTGGTCCCGCACTTGACACGTGGGGATTATAATTCAAGATGAGATTTGGTTGGGGACATGGAGCCAAACCATATCACCTGATACAAGTGAATCAAGTGTCTGGAGATGCTGACATCCTCCTGAGTTATCCAGGTGGGCCCTGACTTCGATGACATGTGTCCTTACACGAGTCACATGGGGGAGCTGGCATAGGGAGAGATGGTGGTGTGAAGACAGAGCGGAGATTAGAGGGATGCAGTCACATCCTCAGGAAGGCCACCAAAAGCCAGAAAAGTCAAGAAATGGATTTTCCCCTGAAGCCTGAGGGAGTATGACCCTGTAGACACCTTGATTTCTGGCTTCCAGCTTCCAGAGCAGTGAGAAATAACTATCTGTTGTTTTAAGCCACCATGTTTAGTATCATGGCCTCAGGAAACAAATTTATACACTGAGACTTAGAAGGTTGGAAACATCTGCAGGTTATGCAGCACCCCAGCACTACGCCCTGTGCCTCAGTGCTCTGGGGTGCCTAGTGATACAGAGGAAAACCATGCACTTCCGGCCCTGGGAAACCACCCGAGCTCCAGACCTCCTGTGGGGACTGCAGAGGGGACTCTGCTGAGAAGCCCTGTGAGCGGAGGCGGTTTGCTCCAGCATCAGCGCTGCAGTGGGCAGGATGCCGGGGTGAGTGTTCTAGATAGTTCTGCTGCTGTCAGCCCTGGCTCTGTGGTAGGTCCCGCTCCACCTCCCCAGGCAGGAATGAGAGTAGGAAGGTTCATTCCCACTCAGCACAGCCTGCTGCATCTTCTGGGGGCTTTGGCTTGAGAACACCAGATGGACTGGTCTAGGTGGCCAAAGAAGTGCCCACTGGACAGATGCAAAGGTCCCAGGAACCCATATCACGGGACGGTTGGGAGGTGTGGGGAGAGGATGGGGCTGGAACAGCTTCAAAGACCATCTCTTCTGCTTCCCAGTGAATCCTTTATCTTCTGGGTCTCAGTTTCATTTGTTGTGAAGGAGGTCAAAGAGGTGCCTGTTGCACAGGTGCAAAAGATCCCGGGCACCCATGTCACAAGGGAGCAGGAGGCAGGGTAAGGCCAGAACTGCTTTGGAATAAGGAACAACTGGTTTGGAATTAGCAAGACCACATCTGCTTTGCAGGGAAATCGGTATCGTCTGGGTTTCAGCTTCCTTTGCTGTGAAATGGACTTCCTAAGGGGACTAGAGCATGCTTTGAAATGGGAAGAATGCAGGCCCCAGGCAGGCATGTCCCCTGTATCTGCGTATTCCTTGTCCTGAGACAAGGATCACAGAAGGGCCCTGTAGAGCATGGGGCTCAGGAAGAGGCCCCTACTGCCCAGGCCTGAGCACTGCACTGAGTTCCAGGGTTTTATTTCTGGAAGGCTTCCAAGGCAGAGAAGTCTTCAAGAGCCACCATTAACTCCATTTCCTCCCAGCCCTCCGGAACCTTCTACCGTGTTTGGTGACAAAGCAGGTTCTACCCTCAGCTTCCCAGTGGAAAGGTGGGTGGGGCAGGGCAGGGCGCTGTGCCTGCTCCTCCCTGTGGTCAGACACTAAACCTGACCACAGGTACATCAAGGTGATGAGCACTCCAGCTGCTCTTCCCACGAGGAGACACTGCCCCAGCCTACTGCCAGCCTAACCAGGCAGCCATTCCTCAGATGACAGCAGTTACTGCCATTTACTGAGCACCTACTATGTGCCAGGCTCAGTGCTAAGCAGTACCTCTACTTGATTGAAAATATGATTCTTGTCCCCACTTCACAGATGAGATGACAGCGCCCGCCGGCTTCTGCAAATGAACTGACACATGGATGTCTTTTCTGGAGACCATGATTCAATAGCCTGTCTTCCCCCAAAATGGTTTTATTACAAAAAAATACTTAGCATATTCCACTTAGAATTGTAGATATTTCATATCTTTTGCTTATTACAATGCACTGTGCTAAGCATCCATTATTTAACTGTGCACTGGGTGTAATCATTTTTCAGGTACTGGTATGCCAGCAATAATTTACATCCTGTGTAAGGAGTTGGGATGTATCCTCTACCTGTGTGGATAGAGCTGACAGCAGGACAGAATATAATTGTTCCAAAAAGCCACACTTGATAGTTAATGAATGAGCGGGTGAGGATTAGAGATGGGGAGATCCACCAGCGTTTGTGAGAGGTAAACCAACGATTAGAAGAAGAATGTGTTCTGTTGGCTGTCAGGGAAAATTTTTGCAACGCAAAAGGGAAAAGATGATTTAGACTCAAGGGTAACACGATGTCTGCTTGCAGGTATAGGGGCGAGGAAAGTCATGCTCATAGATGTGTTTAAAGATATATTTGTAAGAGGACTTAGAATTTCCTTCAGTGCTTTTAAGATGTCAGAAAGATTTGGCTGTGCCTGTCCATGTGCTCACTCAACAGGTGTGTCCTGGGCATGTGCTGTGTGCCTGGCACGTGCAGCCTGGGAACTCTTGTGCCAGGAACAGCTCATAGCAGCAGCTCATGTCCCTCTCTGTGTCCAGGAGAACTGAGGCTCCAGGGAGGATATATTTCTATATCCCCAGGAAGCAAATGTGGATGATAATCACAGTCATTGCTGCTAGTTATTGACCACGGAGTGTCTTCTAGGATGCTGCGTGTTATCTGTTATCTCCATGATGACAGGAGGAACTGGACAATGCTGTCTTTATATTGCCACTTTGGAGGAAGCTGGGGCCAGGGAGATGGAGGAACTGCCAGAGGGAGGGGCGGAGGCCTGTCTGGCCCTATCTCTGGGCTCTCCCTCCATCCTGAACTGTGGATACTGAAACCCAGAGCTGTGACAGCAGGTCTCAGTGGAGGCGTATTAGGGGTTTTGTCAAAACTGAACCTTCTCCTGCCCAAGGGGAAAGAGTTAAACTGCCTGAAGAATGCAATTCTTCTTTGATTCTATGAATTTTTTATTTTTTATATACTAAGGTTCCCTCTGGAGAATGTGTGTGTGTGTGTGTGCGCGCGCGCGCATGCGTGTAAGTTGACAGCAGCCACTCTACAGTTGGTGCCAAAGTCCCTGTTTAGTTGACCTGTGCAGACTGGGAACCTGCTGGCCTGCCCTCTAGTGCCAAGGACTGCAGCAGCCTGGGACCGTCTTTATATCAGTCCTCCAACTTTCCAAAGCTAGATTCAGCAGCGCTGGAAAGGCCCATGCGTTTCAGGCACTGGGCTGGCTATCCTGCCCCTCTGAATCAGCTGACACCTAGCTTTTCCTACATCCTCGGGCTGCAGGTGCAGCATTGATGGATCACTGAAGCCCTGGAACTTTATTCAATAAAAAGCTTCTGCAACCCAACGGGTCACAGACTTGGCCCCGAAACAGAGGCTCCTTACCCACTCTGTGCTTACTCTTAGCGTCTCAGGTTTTAGAGGCCCTCACCTCCCTGTGTATTTCAGTGATGGGCTTGGGGGCTGCAAGCAAGCAGGGAGAGACTAGCCACACTCTCATCACGTGAGCACGTTCTAGGGGCTTGGCTCAGTGCTAGCTGCTCTCTACTCAAAACTACTCAAAACCTGCTCCATCACCCCAGTGTCCTTTGATTTAGGATTCATAGTACTGTTTTAGAAATGAAGGTTTTGAAAGATCTTACTGTCCTTTCTCTTGGCCGACATTTGAACCTGAACTCAGATTTTTTTTTCTTTTTTTTTCTTTTTTTTGTTTTCCAAATAGGGTCTGACTGTCTCTCCAGGCTGGACTTTCCAGGCTGAAATGCAGTGGTGCAATCATGGATCACCGCAGCTTTGACCATTCAGCCTCAAGAGATCCTCCCTCCTCAGCCTCGCAAGTAGCTGGGACCACAGGCACAAGCCACCACGCCTGGCTAGTCTTTTAAACATTTTCTTTTTGTAAAAATAAGGTCTTGCTCTGTTGCCTGGGCTGGTCTGGAACTCCTGGGCCCAAGCGCTGGGATGACAGGCAGGGACTGCTGCTCCTGGCCTTGGCCCCGGGGTTTTGAGTATTCTGTATACACAGCTTCTCCGCAGTATTGGCCAGGTTGTTGACTCTGACATCTTGGTTGGAGTCCCTGGTTGCTTGATGCAAGTTGTTTTGTCTACCCCTTTATTTTGCCTTTAAACTTGCCATTTCTTTTCTTTTTTTTTTTTTTTGAGACGGAGTCTCGCTCTGTCGCCAGGGTTGGAGTGCAGTGGCCGGATCTCAGCTCACTGCAAGCTCCGCCTCCCGGGTTTACGCCATTCTCCTGCCTCAGGCTCCCGAGTAGCTGGGACTACAGGCGCCCGCCACCTCGCCCGGCTAGTTTTTTGTATTTTTTTAGTAGAGACGGGGTTTCACCGTATTAGCCAGGATGGTCTTGATCTCCTGACCTCGTGATCCGCCCGTCTCGGCCTCCCAGAGTGCTGGGATTACAGGCTTGAGCCACCGCGCCCGGCCGCCATTTCTTTTTAATTTAATTTATTTTCAGGCTTACAGAAAAGTTGTAAGAATTCCCATATTCTCTTCATCAGATTCCCTAATTGTTGGCATTTTACCAGCTTTTATTCTTTTCTCTCTCCCTCTCTCTTTTTATGTATCACACTGATATGATTTGGCTGTGTCTCCACCCAGTCTCATCTGAAGTGTAGCTCCCGTAATTCCCATGTGTTGCAGGCAGGACCCAGTGGGAGGTAAGTGAATCGTGCGGGAGGTTTTGCCTGCACTGTTCTCGTGGTGGTGAATAAGTCTCACGAGATCTGACGGTTTTATAAGGAGTTTCTGCTTTCACTTGGCTCTCATTTTCTCTTACCTGCTGCCTTGTTAGACATAGCTTTCACCTTCCGCCATGATTGTGAGGCCTCCCCAGCCACGTGGAACTGTGAGTCCGTTAAACTCTTTTCCTTTATAAATTAGCCAATCTCAGGTATGTCTTTATCAGCAGCATGAAAACAGAGTAATACACACACACACACACACACACACACTCTGTAATTATGTGTATACACACACTTTAATTTTTCTGAACCATTGAAGAATTAACTGCAGACCTGATGCTCTTTCACCCATGAATACTTCAGCATACGTTTCCCATAAACAAAGATGCACACTTTCATAAACACAGAAATTAGAGAATACACACAAATCAGGAATTTAATATTGATAGGATAACCCATCATCTACAGATTTTGCTCTGATGAGGCTGATTATCCTAATACTATCCTTAGTGATAGAAGGAAATCTTATATCTTGAGTTGCCTTCGGTGGCCATCTCTCCTTGGCCTCCTTTTATGCCTTCATCTTCCTCTATGTTCCACGACATTGATGTTTTTGAGGGCTGGAGGCCGGCTACTGTGTGGATCATCCTCAATTTGGTTTTTTAAACCCTGATATTTTATGAGGATTAGGTTTGCGTTAACGCATTTGTGCCAGAAATGCCACCAAAATGGTGCTTTGGTCTCCTCGGTTCTTCCTGTCAGGGGGTACAAGATGTAGCTTTGTCCCATGATTGGAGTTGCTAACCTGAATGTCTTGGTGACAGTGGTGTTCCAGCTTTCTCCATTCTTAGGAAAATGTCCTTTTCCTTTGAAATAAGTAAGCTTCTTATGGGAGATATTTCAAGACTATGTAAATATCCCCTGTTATTTCTCAAACATCCCCTCAGTAGTTTTAATATCCATTGACGATTCTTGGTTGATTCAAGGATGATGATGGTAGTTGCCAAGAGGAAATTTTTCAAATTATAGTATTCTTTCTACATTTACTAATTGTCTTTCTACTGCAAGGAAGAGCTTTTCCTTCTTTTTCACTTATTTATTTATATCCATGTAACTGGTGGATGATTATTTCATTCAATAAATCATGATTTTCAATCATTATTTATTTTTGGGCTAAATTTGTCTCATATTTGGCCAGTGGGAGTCTCTACAAACTGGCTTCTTTGTCCTTCTGATATGTCCCTGTTATTCTTTGAGCATTTCCTTACTTTATGGCACTAGAAGTTTCAGGCTCATCTTGTGCTTTCTCAGTTGCAGGCCTTCAATGACCATTTTGTAAGTGGCCCTGTTTTCTCTTACAGGAGAATAACATAGAAACCAATGCCTCCATGCTAAGTATGCTCATTGCCAGTGGAGTTCCATTGTTTCCAGGTCCTCTGTGCATATACATACGAATAATTTCTTTATCTCTTTCCTTCTCTCCCCTGACTTCCCTAACTCTCTCTCCTGTCCTCCCTTCCTCTGTCCCTTTTTAAACCATGAGTTTTTACTTATACCTTCAATTTCAATCCAGCACCCTAGGGCGTATTCTGTCTCCTCCTCCCCTTTCCAATTTTATAATCCTTTCTCCAACAATGAGAAACCTGTCTTTGAATGACTATATTTATTTGTTTGTTCAATTGTCAACTATTCATAATCATTTTGTGTCAGCTATGTTAATTTTTACTGCCAAATTTATGTGGATTGCACAAGTAATACATGAACACATTCTTTTTAAAAATAATTTTAAATACAGGTAAGGAAGATTGCATCCTCCACATTCTCCCATACCCTCAGGTCTAATAAATATGATCAATTTGGTATGAATCTTTCCAGACATTTTTCTGTGCCTTATACACCCACAGAAATTAGAATTGTAATGTTTTGAGTTATTTTTATATAAGTGATTTGATAGTGTATACTCTGATTAGCAACATAATTTTTTTTAAATTGAAAAAACAAAAAACAAACTCTTGGAGACTTTCGATGTTGTGACATGTCGATTCACTTCATTGCAGCTTAACTCGAGATGCTGAACAACAAGGGAAGTCTCTGGGGTCTGAATACTATTTTAGCATGGCTCTTCTTTGGAATATCATGTAGTACTTAAAAGGAATGCCCAGCCATTTTATGCACATCAGCAAATATGTCCTTAGAGTTGCTGCAGAGAAGTAGGATTGTTGGGACTTAGGACATTTATATTTTGTAGTTAAATAAATATTGCAAATGGATTCCAATGTGGCTGCACTGTGGCCACACTACCTGCAATGAATGCTGAGTGTCTTCTTGGGCACCCCAGGATGGGTTGTAACAGCCCCTACCACTCTGTCAGAGGCAGGGAATGCACTCTTGAGACTGCAAATACCTTGAAGCATCCAGCTTTGTATGGAGACCCCATGTAATCCTCTGCAAGGCTGGTGGCTGGCTGGGGGGCTCTTTCAGGTCTTACAGTACAGAAGCAATGATTCTCGCATGTCCAGAGCTCCCATCTGATAGTGCAGTTGTCAGATGTAGCTTATGTCTTAACTACACAGAAGCACTCTGTTACCAGGCAGAAGAACCTTCTGCATGAGATTTTGTGTTGTTTTGTTTTGAATTTTGTCTCTTTTAAAGATAGGCTGGAGGAGATAGGGGTGACCTGAAACCTTGTAAGCATCAATATTTCTTTTAAGAGTAGCTTCTTGTTTCCTAGTCAGATTCATATGAGCAATAGCCCCTCTATCTTTTTTGCCATTTTCCTTCCACATGACTCCTGTGCACATTATCTTATTTTAGTTTCTTGCCTATCCGATGAGAAAGGTGAGACAAGTTTTTCCCATTTTTCAGCTTTCTCCTACTAAAGGTTGCACAGCCATTGTTGGGGCCTGGACTCAAATCCAGACCCCCAGACTTTAATTCCAACATTTTTTTGTAAGTAAGATTTTTTAAATTGTATATTGACTTGCAACAATTGAAAAATATAGAACATTACAATAAAGAAAAATAAATAAATCACTCGTAATCAACACTGTCATCCAGAGATAATAACACCATGAATATTTTCCTATGTATTTATACATATATAACAAATTACATAGAGTATTTATTTGACTGCTTTGTATTGTAAGCATTTTCCAATGATATTAAATTTTCTTTATAAGATTTTAGGCCAGGAGCAGTGGCTCATGCCTATAATCCTAACACCTTGGGAGGCTGAGGTGGGCAGATGTCTTGAGCCCAGGAGTTCAAGACCAGCCTGGGCAACATGGTAAAAACCTGTCTCTACAAAAAATACAAAAATTAGCCAAGTGTGGTGGCATGTGCCTGTAGTCCCAGCTACTTGGGAGGCTAAAGTGGGAGCCTCACTTGAACCCGGGATGTTGAGGCAACAAAGAGCTGAGATCATGCCTCTGCACTCCAGCCTAGGGGACAGAGCCAAGCCATGTCTCAATTAAAAAAAAAAAAAAGATTTTAAATGACCGTATAAATATCCCATCATGTGGATAAATCACAATTTGGGCAATCTTCCGTACTTGGATGTAGGCTAATTTTATACTGACATACTTTATATTGTCCATTCTTGCACAGCTGTAAAGAAATACCTGAGAGTGAACAATTTATAAGAATTTCTTATAAAATTTCTTATTAAAGTATCTTCTTGTTTAATAAAAGAGGTTTAATTGGCTCACAGTTCCTCAGGCTGTGCAGGAAGCATGGCTGAGTAGGCCTCAGGAAATTTTCAGTCATGGTGGAAGGCAAAAGGGAAGCCAGCACGTCTTACATGGCCAAAGCAGAAGGAAGAGAGAGAGTGGGGAGATGCACACACTTTTAAACAACCAGATCTAATGAGCACTCACTCACTATCAAGAGAGCAGCACGGGGAGGAAATCCGCCCCCATGAGCCAATCACCTTCCACCAGGCCCCACTTCCAACACTGGGCATTACAATTTGACATGAGATTTGGGTGGGGACACAGATCCAAACCATATCATATACGGTGATTGTTATATATAAAGTTTCAAATAATATGCCTGAATGCAAATATTGAACATATCACTGATTATTTCCTTGGAACACAGACCTAAAAATGGAGAGAAATCCCAGGCCAAAAGTTATGCATATGTTTTAGGTTCTTAATACCTAAAGCTCAAGTCTACTTTCAAAAGGCCTTGCTGATGACCACCCTCAGGGTAAAGCAACCACAGTGCAAACTGCCCTCCTCCAAGTGCTTTCCACACGAGAAATAATGATTTGATATTGTTACATCAAGTTTCCAGATGCAGATGAGGAAAACAGAGTCAGCGAGGTTAAATAAGCTTCCTAAGGTCACAGAGAGGGGACCCATCTCCCATTCCCAGAGCTCGATGGACACCACTCCACTGCTCCCCCATATCATCTGAACAAGTCTGACCTTGGCAAGGGAGGCACAGAGCCCCCGAGGATGGTATCCTGTGTCGTTGGGACATGCATCTGCCCCCACCTCCTCTGCTTCTGCTATGTGAGAGGACTCATCCCATACGCAGGCGGCAGGGTGGGCATCACTATAATACCAGCCTGCAGGGCTCACCTCCCTCTGACCCGGGAAAGTTCAGGGCATTATATGATACAGGATACCATGCATGGGTTGGTGTGATACATTGGGACCTGGTCTACACAGGGGTGAGTGGATAGATGATAGTTAGGAGTGACTATGGCAAAAATCCCACAGACTTGTTTTAAGTGATGTCTGTAAGTATGTAACAGTATAATTGTAGGTTGAGTTACCAACATGGATTAGAAATTACTAGGGACCAAGCATGGAATTGTGCCAAGGTCAGACTAAGGAATTTGGGGTTGTGGTTCTTCTAAGTGCAGTGGAGAAAAAAAATCCATCAATGACAGGTATAAAGTATTATACTTCTCTTAATCCATATAAACAGTCAGTAGTTATAGCTATAGATACATGTGCATCTTTCCTTTCATTGAAGGCTTCAGACAGGTTGGTTTAGGAGGGTGTGATGGTTAATTTTAGGCTCAACTTGACTGGATTAAGTGATATCTAGATAGCTGATAGAGCGTTATTTCTGAGTGCATCTGTGAGTGTATTTCTGGAGGAAATTGGAGGGTGAATTGGTGGACTGAGATAGGAAGATCTACCCTCAATGTGAGCAGGCACCGTCCAATCTACTGGGGTCCCAAATAGAACAAAAAGGTGGAGGAAAGGTGAGTTTGTGCTTTCTCTCTCCTAGAAGTGAGGCACCCATCTTCTGCTGACTTTGGACATCAGAGCTCCAGGTTCTCTCTCTTAGAACTGAGACACCCATCTTCTCATGCCTTTGGACATCAGGGTTCCAGATTCTCTCTTCTAGACCTGAGGCACCCATCTGCTGCTGCTGCCTTTGGACATCAGAACTCCTGGTTCTGTCTCGTAGAACTGAGGCACCCATCTTCTGATGCCTTTGGACATCAGAGTTCCAGATTCTCTCTCCTAGACCTGAGACACCCATATTCTGCTGCCTTTGGACATCAGAACTCCAGGTTCTCTTTCTTAGAACTGAGACACCCATCTTCTGATGCCTTTGGACATCAGAACTCCAGATTCTGTCTCCTAGACCTCAAACACCCATCTGCTGCTGCCTTTGGACATCAGAACTCCAGATTCTCAGGCCTTTGTACTCTAGGATGTGCACCAGCAGCCCCTGCCCCAGGTTCTCAGGCCTTTGGCCTCAGACTTCAAGTTACACCACTGGCTTCTCTGGTTCTGAGGCTTTTGGACTTGGACTGAGCCATGCTGCCAGCACCCCTGGGTCTCCAGCTTGCAGATGGCCTGTCGTGGGACTTCTCAGTCTCCATAATCATATGAGCCAATTCCCTTAATAAATAACCTCTCACTTATCTATCTATGCATCCTATTGGTTCTGTCCCTCTGAAGAACCCTAATACTAAAGCTTTCTTCTGGAAGGGACAAATTTTAAGTGAAGACTAGACGACTAGCCTTGCCATGTGTGAGAGGAAAGTCACTGGCTAAGTAGAGAAGCACGCATTTCAAAAATATGGCCTAAAAGTCCACTGGGGAAATGAAATTACCCACTTAATTATCTATGTAGTTTACATCCCTTGAATAATTGTCTATTAGGCATCAAGTGAAGATGGTATGACAGGGCAGATTGCCTGATCAGAGTGAGGTATGAGGGCCCAGTGATCCTCACAGGTTTATGGAATAGCTCAGTCTTCCCCAAACGTCCCTGATGATAAGAGTTACCATCTTAGTGGTTCTGATTCAGTGGGTCAGAAAAGCACCTGGGAATGTGGGTTTTAGCAAGTACTTCTGGTGATTCCTAGTATTAGTTTGTGAAAACCTGGGTAGAGAATACAGAAACTTTTGAATAGAGCTTTGAAAATATTAATGAATGTAAGATCACCTGAATATCTTGTTAAATTTCAGATTCTGAATATATATGTGTGGAATGAGACTTGAAGTACTGCATTTCCTACAAGCTCCCAGGTGAGGCCTAGGCTGGTTCCCTGAAGACTTCACTTTGAATAGCAAGCGTGTAGACCAGAAGTTACAAACAGGTGGTCCATGGGCTATACATGGTCAGATGTGTTTTGTTTGGCTTTGTATGGTGTTGAATTTTTAAAGTTTTGTTGCTACTCTTTGAAAAATGAGTACTCTTTGAAAAAATGTTACTCTTTGAAAAAGTAACCATGATGAGGTGACTGGTACCAGACTGGTTCTCTTGTCATAAACAACTATAAAACTAGACACAATATATGACAACTGATTTGGGGCAATAACAATTAGATAACACAAAGCAGTGATCCCAGAGAGAAGGGAAGCTCATGTGAGGAGCCTTCTGGTCATTCAGTCCCCTGCCTGGGTTGTAATAGTAGCACAATCACAGCAGAGCAAGCTGATATCTGGGCAGAGGATGGTGGGCATGCTGAGCTGAGGAGAATGAGGTCAGAGTTTGAGTCACTTCAAATGGCTGGAATCTGCACAATGGCGCATCGGAGAAAGGGAGGTGTGTAGGTGGTTCCCTTCAAGTCCATGGCTGATAACCAGACTGCACGTGCATGGAGAAGAGGAGATTACCTAGTGCTTACCAGAGTTAAGCTGTTGGGAGATTGAAAGCAGAGCAGAGAGACTAAAGCTTTGACAGTGATGGAGGACAGGCAATGTGGTGGGGCTGGATGCTTGATTCTCAACCTTATTAGAGTGAAGAGATCTCTTGAGCATATGGTTAACATCTCAGGCATCCTTCAAGACACCAGAAAATTGTGTCTAAGGTATAAGAACTATTCTTGATTTGTCCCAACAGAGTCCAAATTGAAGCCCCAACAAGAGTCTGCAGTTTGAGTCCTGTCAAGTTAGAGGGGCTTGGGAAATACCTTGGGCTTTCCATTTATTATTTAAAAATCATAAAACCAAGCCTACTAGATGATGTGCAAGCAACTGAACCACCTACTAAACGTTTGCACACATTCCTATGAAAAGATAACAGAATCCACATTCTCTACCACATATAATCTATAGTGTGCAGTATTCGATCAAATATCACTTAGGCATACAAAAATAAAAACATGAAAATGTGATTCAGGGATAAAGAAAATATAATCAAGAAACTAAATGTAAGGTATCTCCTATGATGGAGTTAGCAAAGACTTTAAAACAAGTATAATATTTTCAAAGAATTAAATAAAAATATGGTTTTAATGATTGAATAGAAAAAGAATCTGAGCAGAAAAATGTAAACTATACAAAAAATCAACCGAATGGAAATTCAATAACAGAAAATTATAATAACTGAAACTTTAAAAAAATTACCAGATGAACCCAACAGAAGAAGATTATAACTGGGCAGAGAAAGAAGGATCTTGTTTATCAATCAATAGCATTTTTCAATCACATCTACAGAAAAAAAAAATTTAAAAAAATAAACAGAACCGTATGGACCTGTGTGAAAATATTTAATTGCTTAATAACAGTTTTCAGAAGTGTGAGTGTCCCCAAGATTATTTCATAAAATCTGCACTACTAAAGCTATATTTATGATAACTAAGATATTATATGCCTTTCTCTTGTCCATCTTTTCATAGGTGTATAGTGGAGTTTTCCATAGACTGCAAGATGAATGATATAACAACAGATTAAATGCAGAAACAAATAAGAGACTCTAGCTGTCTTCTGTGAAGCCATGAAAAGCACTCTGTGAAAGTGTGTCATTCTTCTCACTAAGAATTTTTGATTTTTTTCAGTAAGTCTACCTTTTTATGTTAATGTGTTATGGTATTATTCTTTTTTATGTGTGTCGATATACATATTTTTAATAATTTCTCTGCTTAATTTCTAATATGATAAATACTGATAGCTATAACCACATAAACAAATGCTTTCAGGGTTCTTGAAAATTTTAAATAGTGTAAAGAAGTATTGGGACCAAAAAATATGAGAACTACTGCTTTTACATACATGAAATTTGCATCTCAGAAAACAATTATAATGAGCAAACCAGCATTTGGAAAAACAATGACTAAAAACTTAACAAATTGAATGAAAAACAAGAAGAAAATTTTTGGATTAAAAACAAAGCCAAAAATCTAAGTCAATCCCAAGCGAGATAAATGTAAAATAAATAATCAGAGTCAAATTGCAAAGAAAATACTGAAAGCAGCCATATCGAAAACACATATTACAGACATGAAACAAAAGGATAAAAATAACTTACTATTGACTTTTCATATCAAACGATGGAGGCTACTAAAAGTCAATTTAATTACATTTTAAAAGTGTAAACGTTTGAGAGGCCATGGTAGGAGGATCAGTTGAACTCAGGAGTCCAAGACAAACCTAGGCAACATAGTGAGACCCCATCTCCAAATTTTTTTCTTTTTTAAAAATTAGCTGGGCATCTTGTCACATGCCCATAGTCCCCAGCTACTTGAGAGGTTGAGGCAGGAGGACCACTTGAGCCCAGAAGGCCAAGGCTGTCGTGAGCTATGATTGCACCACTGCACTCTAGTCTGAGAGAACAGGACTCTGTCTCCAAAAAATAAGAATAAAAGTAAACTGTAAATGAAGAAAAATCCTGTCAATTTAGATTTCTATATCCAGCAAAAATAGCTTCTGAAAGTGAGGATGAAATCAAGATAATTTCAGACAAAGAAAATTAGGAAGTTTATTACTAGGATGCTTGCAAAAAAGAAATAGTGAACAGTGTCATTCAGGCTGAAAGAAATAACAGCAAATCAAAAGTTAGATCTGTGTAAAAAATAAAGGGCATCAGAAATTGGAAATGAGTCTATAAATATAAAAGCCTCTCTTTTATTCTCATAATTTATTTAAATTACTCACAATAAAACTAATTACTTATCACATAAATAATAACACTGTAGAGTGACCTTTAACATATATAGATGAGTAAAAAATAGGATAGCAATTATAGGAAGGATATGAGGAGGTAAAACAAATCATATCCTGGGAAAAATAATTATTGTAAAACAGGAAGTATGAAGTGTCAGAAGGGAAGTGTGAAATGTGAAGAGGCATAATATTGACTCTAAATAGACTGATAACTTAAAAATCACATTTTAGTAGCCCTACATCAAGCACACAAAAAATTAAGTATAAAAAAGAGAAGACGTATTGGATATCTAAAATATTTATCAAAGAATACAGGAAATAAGCAATAGAAATAATTTTATAAAACATGCTAGGGAAATGGAAATCAAATTATAAGATGAACTTAAACCTCAACTGATGCAGATATACTAAGCATCCCAATGAAAATAGAGATTTTTGACTAGGGAAAAAAGTGAGATCCAACTGGATGCTATCTGTAGGAGACACATTTTAAATACAAATAACAAGACATTGACTGTAAAAGGATGGATAAGACATGCAATGCAAACAATAAGAGCAAGAAAGCTGGCATGGCTATATGGGCGTTAGAGAAGGTGGGTTTCAAGACAAAGAGTAAGAGACAAATACAGGCATTATACAATGATTAAAGGAACGATTCACTAGCAAGGTAGAACAATTTTAAATATGTATACCCTTAATCACAGGGCATCAAAATTCATGGCCAGGCACAATGACTCATGCCTGTAATCCCAGAAATTTGGGAGGCCGAGGTGGGCAGATCACTTGAGGTCAGGAGTTCAAGACCAGCCTGACCAATATGGTGAAACCGCGTGTCTACTAAAAACACAAAAGTTAGCCAGGTGTGGTGGTGCATGCCTGTAATCTCAGCTACTCAGGAGGCAGAAGCAGGAGAATCGCTTGAACCTGGGAGGTGGAGGTTGCAGTGAGCCAAGATTGTGCCACTGCACTCCAGCCTGGGTGACGGAGCAAGACTGTCTCACCAAAAAAAAAAAAAAAAAAAAAAAAAAATTCGTGAAGAAATTATTAACAGAAATAAAGGGAAAAATGGACAAAGCCACAATGATAGTCAGAAAAATTTTAACATTCCTCTCTTGGTAATTAATAAAAATATACAAGCCATAGATGAAGATATCAAGTTTAATATAACAATATCCACAAGTGACATTTATAGAACTACCACAAACACCTGCAGATACATATTATTTTCAAATGCACATGGAATGGTCACCAAAATAGCTAATATTCTAGGTCATACAATAAATATCAACAAAATTGAAAACATTGCAGTCATATAGAGTTATTTTCTGACCACATGGGATTAAATTAGAAATCAATATAAATGACATATCTAGAAAATCTCTAAACATTTTGGAATAAAACAATTGTTTTTAATAACTCAGAAGCCAGTGAAAATTACAAGATAAATTAAAAACATTTGAAGCAAATGAAGATGAAAGTTTCCATTTCAAACTTTGTTGGGTGCAGGGTGCAGCTAAAGCAATACTTTGAAAAGAATGTATAGCTTTCAATATGTATTTTAGAAAAGAAAAAGGTTTAATACCAATTATTGAAGTTTCTATTTTATAGAGATAGAAAAAGAAAATAAGTTCAAAGCAAAGAAAGGACAGAATTAATATAGATAAGAGCAAACATCAATGAATGGTAAACATTCACATGGGAAAATTAACAAAGCCATAAGTTGGTTCTTTGAAAAAAACTTAATAAAATTAGTAAATCTCTAGCAAGACAAATTAATGAAAAAATAAAGAAAACAAACAGTATTAGAAGTGCAAGTGGGAATATGAATATATATCCTGTAGAATGTTAATACATTTCTAGGAGAATTAAAAATATATGCATATTTTAAAAAATAATAAGAAGCAATAATAATAGTAAGAAATAATGAGGAATATTATCATATGGACATATAGCAATCAACTTTAGCCTATTAAATAAGTTTAACAGGGATATTATCATACAGACATATAGCAATCAACTTTAGCCTGTTAAATAAGTTTAACAGTTTAGGTGAAAGAGACAAATTACTTTAAAACTCTAGTATTCCAAAACTGAATCAAGAGACAATAAAAAACTGAACACTCTCCAATGTATTAAAAGAATTGCCTTTTCACTCTGTTGATTGTTTTTTGTTTGTTTGTTTGTTTTTTCTTAAACGGAGTCTCACTCTGTCTTCCAGGCTGGAGTGCAATGGCATGATCTCCGTGCACTGCAGCCTCTGCCTCCCAGGTTCAAGCAATTCTCCTGCCTCAGCCTCCCAAGTAGCTGGGACTAGAGGCATGCGCCACCACGCCTGGCTAATTTTTGTATTTTTAGTAGAGATGGGGTTTCACCTTGTTGGCCAGGCTGGTCTTGAACTCCTGGCCTCAGGTGATCCTCCCACCTTGGCCTCTCAAAGTTCTGGGATTACAGGCCTGAGCCACCGCGCCCAGCCTATTGATTGTTTCTTTTGCTGTTCAAAAGCTTTTTGCTTGACTCAATTCTACCTATTGCTTGCTCTTCGTTCCCTGTGCTTTTGGTGTCATAGCCAATAACTTATTGCCCAGATCAATGTCAAGAAGATTTTTCCCTATGTTTTCTTCCAGGAGTTTCATAGTTTCAGGTCTTACAATTGAGTCTTTAATTCATTTTTAGTTTATTTTTGTGTATGGTGTGAGATAAGGGTCCAATTTCATCACAGCAAAGGAAAAAAATAAACAGAGTAAAAGGACATCCCTAAGGGAATGGGAGAAAATATTTGCTAACTGTATATCTGATAAAAGATTAATATCCACAATTTTAAAAGAACTCGAACAACTTAACAATAAAGACCAAATACCTGATTAAAAATGAGCTAAGGCCCTAAATGGACATATCTCCAAAGAAGACATACAAAGGGCCAACAGGTGTATGAAAAGGTGCTCACTGTCTCTAATCATCAGGGAAATGCAAACTAAAACCACAATGAGATATCACCTGACACTTTCTTACAATGGCTATTGTCAAAAAGACAAAAGATGACAAATATTGATGAGGACGTGGAGAAAAAGGAACTTTTGTACGCTGTTGGTGTGAATGTAAATGGTACAGCCATTATGGAAAAACAGTGCTGAGTTTCTTCAAAAAACTAAAAATAACTAGAAACTAAAATAGACCTGTTGCATGACCCAGCTATCTCACTTCTGGGTAGAGATCCAAAGGAAATGAAATCAGTAACTTGAAGAGATATCTGCACCCCTGTGTAGCATTATTCACAATAGCCAAGATATGAAATCATCCTAAGCGTACATACGTTGACATATGAATGAATAACAAATATGTGGCTGGGCACGGTAGCTCTTGCCTGTAATTCCAGCACTTTGGGAAGCTGAAGTGGGTGGATCACTTGAGACCAGCCTGATTAACATGTTGAAACCCCTTTTCTACTATATATACAAACAAATTAGCCGAGTGTGTTGGTGCATTTCTGTAATCCCAGATACTTTGGAGGTTGAGGCATGAGAATTGTTCAAACCCAGGAGTTGGTGGTTACAGTGAGTAGAGATCATGCCACTGCACTCCAGCCTGGGTGACAGAGTGAGATTCTGTCTCAAATTAAAAAGAAGGGGAAGGGGAAAGGGGAAGGGGAAAAGGAAGAGGAAGAGGAAGAAGAAGAGGAGGAGGAGGAGGAGAGGAGAGGAGAGAAGGAAAGAAAGAAGAAAGAAAGAAGAAAAGAAAGAAAGAAAGAGAAAAGAAAGAAAGAAAGAAGGAAAGAGAAAGAGAGAGAGAGAAAGAAAGGAAGGGAAAGAAAAAGAAGAAAGAAAGAAACAGAAAGGAGAAAGAAAGAGAGAAAGAGAAAGAAAGAAAGAAAGAAAGAAAGAGAGAGAAAGAAAATGTGATACACACACACCCATTGGAAGAAATGCTATCATTTGTGACAACATGGATGAACCTGGAGGACATTATGTTAAGTGATATAAGCCAGGTAGACACAGACAGACAAATATTGCATGATCTCACTTATATGTGGAAACTAAAACAGTTCAACTCATAGGAACAGAGAGTAGAATGGTGGCTGTCAGGAGCTGGGGTTGGGGAAATGGGGAAATGTTGGTCACAGCGCACAAAGGCTCAGTTACTTGGGATAAATAAGTCCTGGAGAGCTAATGTTCAGCATGGTGACAATACTAAATTAATCTGTATCATACACTTGAAATTTGCTAAGAGAATTAATCTTAGGTGTTTTCACCACACAGAAAAAATACTTAACTGTGTAAGGTGAAGGATATGTTAATTATTTTGATTGTGGGGATCATTTCATGATATATACATGTCTCAAAACATCAGATTGTATACTTTAAATATATGTAATTTTTATTTGTAACATATTGCACAGTAAAGCTGGAAAAACATAAAATAATTGAATTTATCATAAAAATCTTCCCATACAAGAAATTCCATGTTGTGATGAGTTCACCAATGAATACTATCACAGATTTACAAAAGCAATAACATCAATATTACACAGACTTTTTCCAAAAATATAGGAGAGACTGCTTCCTAACATATGTTATTAGACTAGCACAATCCTGATATCAAAAGCTGACAATGCCATTGGAAGGAAAGGAAATTACAGACCAGTATCTCTTATGAACACACAAACCAAAATCCTCAAGAAAATATTAGCAAACTGAATTCAGCAGTATATGAAGACTGCATCTCAGTATTGCAAAGATGTTCCAACATGGAAAAATTAATCAATTTCACACATTATAGAATAAAGTAGAACATTCATATAATAATCCCAGTCGATGCAGCAAAAGAATTTGATGAAATCCAAAACTCGTTCATGATGAAAAACACACAGCAAATTGCATATAGAAAGAAACTTTCTCAACTTGATCTTGGGCATCTATGAAAAACATACAGCAACCATCACTGTTAATGGTTAAAGTCTGAAGGCTTTCCCTCTAAGACTGGGAATAAGACAAAGATGTTCAGTCTCCTCACTTCCCATCAATACTGTACTGGATGTCCTGGCCAATGCCATAAGGCAAAATAAATAAGCAAATGAATTTAAAAATGACAGAAATATTAAAAAGGAGGAAATAAAAATGTATTAACAAATGTTATGGTTATCTGTATAGAAAATCCTAAGGATTTTACAAAAAAACTACTAGCCCTAAAATGAATTTAGCAAGGTCACAAAATACAAGATGAATATATGAAGTTAATTTCTATGAACAACAAATATTTAGAAAACAAAATTTAGAAATGAGAAGGGAGTAAATTTGATGAAAACTGTGCAATATTTCTACATGGAAAGCTATAAAACATTTTTGAAAGAAATTAAGGAATATCTAAAATTAACTGAAAGATATGTCCTCTTAGTGGATGGGAAGACTAGATAGCGTTAAGATGTTCTTTGTACCCAAATTGATGTATAGGTTCAACAAAACTCCAAACAAAATCTCAGTAGGCCTTTTTTTTTTTTTTTGGTAGGAATTAACAAAGTTACCCTAAACTGATCTGAAAATGCAAGAGCTATGTTTCAGCAACATAGCTGAAACAATCTTTAAGAAGAACAAAATTGGAGGACTCACACTTCCTGATTTCTATGGTGCTACAAGAACTGGGTATCTGTGTAGAAAAAAAATGAACCTCAATCCTTTGCTCACGTTTTCAGGAATTAATTTGAAATGAGTCATAGGTTTGAGCATAATGCCTTCCACTATAAAACTTCTAGGAGATAGCATAGGAGAAAAACTGCAATTTGGGGGTAGACAAATATTTCTAGGGACACAAGAAGCACTAACTAAAGAAGAAAAATGACCAATTGCACGTCATCAAATTAAAATTGCTTGCCCTGCCGAAGACATTGACAAGAAAAAGAAATAACAAACCACAGACTGGAAGACAGTATTTGCAATGCGCATATCTGGCAAAGACTAGTATCCGGAGTTTACGAAGTTCTCTTACAACTCAACAGTGGAAGGCAAATAACTAATAAATAAGAGAAGTTCTAAATAGGCATTTCACAAAAGAAGAGACACAGTTGGCCAATGGGCGAATGAAATGATGCTCAATTCCATTAGTTATTGGGAAAATGCAGATTAAAATGGGATACCACTTTATATCTAAATGACTAAAATTATGACTAAAATGACTAAAAGACTAAAATTAAACAGACTGGCAAGACCAAGCATTGTTAAGGATGTTGAGCAACTGGAACTTTCATATATTACTGGGGAGGGGAGGGAGTGTAAAATGGCAAAATCACTTTTGAAAACTGTCTGGCAGCTTTATGGAGAGTTAAGCATACACTCACCAAATGACTCAGCAACTCCATTCCTCTGTTTTTACCCAAGAGAAATGAAAACATATGTCCATAAAGAGACCGGTCCAGGAATGTTCCTAGCAGCTTTATTCATAATAGTTTTAAGTCTGGAAATAACTCAAATGTCCACCAACTGGAAATGAATCAACAACTAGAATACATTTAGGCCACGGAATACTACTCAGCCATAAAAAGGAACACACACTGGATACGTGCGTGGATGAATCTCACAGGCATGCTAAGTGAAAGAAACAGGACAGGAAACAAATGCATTCTGTATGATTCAATGTATATTAAGTTCCAATTATATTAAAACAGAAAAAAAAAAAAACCATATCTGTAGAGATAGAAATGAGGCCAGTGGTTAGCAGGGGGTGGGATGGAGGTCATTGACTTTAAGAGGCAAGAGGATGATTTCTGTAAAGATAGAAACATTCTATATCTTGATCAAGGTGGTGGTTGCATGAGTGTGTACTTTGTTCAAATGCCACTGACCTGTACATTTAAAGTGTATGTATTTTGCTATTTTAAACTAAACCTGTACAACATTGATTTTTAAAATAAGGCATTTAAAATAAGCATTTGAATTTCAGGATTGTCTTGGAGAGTCACCTGTGGAAATACTGGGCAAGTAATCCTACTTAATCACAGCCAGGTGGAGCTGAGCTACAGCCACCCTGTTCAGATTGGACCAGCCTCTCACCAGGCTCTCATACACCCTCCCTTTTCGTTCATTTATACTATCTGTCAGATCACTGCTTGTTGGCCTCTGCTCTTTAAAAAGCATTCATTTATTCATTGATTTTTTTTTCAGCCAGCAATTACTCATCAAACATGTCCTCGATTCTCTGGACTGGCGATTTCTTCTACGTGGGAGCAACCCCTCTTCATTTGAGCAACAGGGATGGAGAGAACCCACCACACTCTTGGAGAAGGCTGTGGCATCTTACAGACGCTCCCCCAGGCTTAGCTGGCTCTAGCTCAGGGGCGGGAGGCAACCTGCTTTGGCTCCCTTGGAATAAGGGAGATAAGCCAAGAATGAGGTGGCATTTCCCTTTATGCTGATCATCCCTGATTCTTAGGCCTTTTCCCCAAGACCAGCTCTAGGACAGAGGAGCCTGTGACTGGGACAGCATTACAGAGACCCAATCAGGGCATATAAATCAGGGTCTGGAATTAAAGAAAAGTGGGATTTTTATAAAATGGATCATTATTGTATGACTTTGGTGATATAAATCAGTCAGGTGTAGCTAAAGTGTGAAGTGAATGCCCTTAAATCAAAACATTTTCCTTAGGAATTCCTAGGCACGACTTGTGAAGCTGCTATAGGATCCGTAAGCTCCGGTTGGAGTTATGTAAATCCATTTCCTCCCCTATAAAGCAGCTGAATGTTTTAACTAAATCTAATTCTTAAAATAATGATTTCTGAATCAAAACTTTGCTGGGAAGATTTACAGGCAAGTTTTATAAATCAGAGGCAAGATATATAACTCAGATAGTGAGAAGTGCAGATTTATAAATCCAACTTGTAAATCAGGAGAAAAAACATCATGTTTTACACTAAATAATATTTTTACAAATGGCACCTCATACATCATGCAATTGCCACAAATCTTTCACAGTGGAGTCAGGCTACATAATGCGAGGCTGAATCACAAAGGAAATGGAGGCCTGGGTGGTGAAGTCGGGATCGGGGCATGTGGGTTTGGAAAAATGCTCCTGTAAGCACCTAATCAATGTAGATCAGCCAGGGGCTTTGGCATCAGACTCAGATATGTTTGTAATTCCCCTCAGCCTCCTGAGAGCTGGAAGTGTGGGAGAATCACATCACTATCCCGCCATCCGAGTCTCAGTTTTCTTTCTCTATGAAGCCCATGCAATAATCTCTTTCTCAATGGACTGTTGTGAGCTTTAAATGAGATACTATGTGTATCGCACTTAGCTCGGGGTCTGGAAAATACCAAGTGCTTAATATATGTCAGTTTTCTATTAATATATTATCATATGCATTGTTATTGTGATCATCCTCGTTATTATTATTTTTAGTCCATGTCGCTTTTCCACCCCATGAGTCTTAAAAGGAGTAGTGATGGGAAGCAGGGGTCGTGATGGGGCTACTGACTCCAGGACTGTGTCCCTGAGAGGTGGGTTGTCCTCTCCTGCATTCAGGTCTGACCACTTTCCCCAGCAATTCCCCAATTTTTGGCTGTAAGAATTTCCCCATAAAAGCTTCCTGAAGACCATTTTTTGATACCTGACTTCTTTGCAGAATTTAAATAAAAGTTAATGTTTTTAAGAATCTTGTTACAAAAAGTAATACATTTTTACTGCAGAATATTCGAGGAATAATGAAAATCACCAATACCTTTGCCACCCAGAGATAATCACTGATAACTTTTTGGTTATCCTCTTAAAGTCTTTTTCTATGCATATATTTACATACATACATTTTTTAAAAACAAAAGAAATGAGACTCCATTGTACCAATGGTTTTGCAACTTTTTCCCCCATTTAACTATATATTGTGAACCTTTTCTGAAGTCACTAAATAATTCTCAGTATGATTTTCTTACGACCTTGGATTATAATGCACCATAATTTATTTAAGCAGCTCCATATTTTCAGATGTTTATTTTGTTTTTAATTTTTTGCTTTTATAAACAACCTTCCAGGGAACATTTTTAAATAAATTTCTGCAGTTATTTATGATTATTTTCTGAGGATAAATTCCTAGAAGAGGAATTGCTGTGTAAATGAACTCTGCATATTTTTAAGAATTTTGCCAAGTTACCCTCTACAACAATTGTATCACTTTAGGATCATCCTGGCAATCTGTGGGTGCCCGTTTCCCCAGGCTCTGCCTAATCTTTTCTTTTTTAGAAAATGTCAGTGTAATAGCTGAAAATGTGTGTTTCACTATTGTTTCAGTTTGCACATCTTTGACAGCTCGCAAAGTTAAACATTTTTTATATTTTTGCTGTTAGTACTTCCTTTGTGAATTTTCTAATCATGTCTTTTATCCACGTTGACATTTCAGAGACTTAAGAATATAAACCCTTTATTACATACATTGCAAAGTTTCTTTTTCCAGTTTCCTATTTGCTCTTAGATATAGCCATAGCAGAATATTTGAATTTACATGTGATCAGTTTCATCAATATTTTACTTTATTGTAATACACTACTTAAAAGATTTTCCCATTACAAGATCAGATAAACATGCACCTATATTTCCTTCTAGTTCATTTGTATATGTATTTTTAAATTTATAATCCGCTTGACATTTATTTTAGGATGTGGTGTGAAGCAGTGATGAATCAATTTATCTTTAGTGTTTCACAGTTGTCCCCGCATCATTTCCCCCAGAGACTTGAAAAAGCTCTCCTATTACAGAATAGATTCTTAATGTTCTTTCTACCTGCCCATCCTTCGTCCAATAACATTCCATTTTAATTGTCGTAGTTTTAGAATCTATCTTAATGTCCGTGCAGATGTTTCTAATCTTTCTGTTTGATCAAACTTTACTTGATTATTTTATTCATTTATTCTTCCAGACAACATTTGAATCATTTTGTCAGGTTTCAAAGAAAACGTTACTAAAATTTGGATTAGATTTATAATAGACTTATACACAAATTGAGGCAATGGCACCCTTACAATGTTTAGTCTTCTCTTTCAGGAACATGCATGCACCCCTCTAATTTTACCCTTCTCATATCTCCTTCTATAAAACTCCCTTCTAAAACCACTGGGTCCCGACAGTATCCTAATCAGGTCGGACCAATATTACTGGACTCCGTTTCAATCAAATTTCGAACCCACAGGTCTGTTTTGAGGAAGGAGGAGATGGAGAGAGGTTAGGATCTAAGAGTAGAGTGGTGAGATAGTGCATGCCCCTCCTTTAAGAACACTGACTTCCAGGAAGGTTCTATAGGAAACTTCAAATACCGGGGTCTACAAATGACCCTGCAGTCACTGACCCATGTACGATCCTTCTATGCAGGCTCTGCTTAACATCCTGGCAGCATCGGTAGAGACTTTTATTTAAAATCTGATCACCGCTCTCTGCAATCTGCCCATGGGAAGGTGCTAGTAACCTTCAGTGTTCAAATATCCCAGCTCAAGGAAGAAAGTTTGACCCTAAGCTTCTGATTGAAACAAAATAAAGCAAATAAAGATTGAAAAATAAGACGCATATTCTTGGGAACCATGCTGATATTGTCTCTGATAATTTTTTATTTTTTTGAGACAGGGTCTCACTCTGTCACCCAGGCTGGAGTTCAGTGGTGTGATCTCAACTCACCATAACCTCCACCTCCGGGACTCATGTGATCCTCCCACCTCAGCCTCTGGAGTAGCTGGGACTGCAGGCATGCACCACCACTCCTGGTTAAATTTTGTAATTTTTGTAGACATAGGGTTTCACCATGTTACCCAAGCTGGTCTTCAACTCCTGGGCTCAAGCAATCTGCCCACCTTGTCCTCCCAAAGTGCTGGGATTACAGGTGTGAGCCACCACACCCAGCCTCAAATATAATTTTTATTGGTGAATTCAGGAATTACAAGAACTTCAATAATGTCTGCTTACTTAACTTGGCAATGCTCCCTCTACTCTCCTTCCAGCTCCCCAGTGAAGCATGGCCTTGTGCGCCATGAGCCGATTTAAAGTTTAAGAAGATGACTCTAGATGTTCCATGGAGAATGTTGGGAGTGAGAGTGGCCATGGGAAGACCCAATGGGAGGCTGTTGAGTTGCCCAGGTGAGATGATGGTTTTATGGACTTGTTGGGGGTCTGTGCTGATGGAGGGAAGGAACTAGAGTTTACACATGTGTTGGTGATAAAAATAAATCAGTAAGATTTGATGATGGTGCTAGAGAAGGGAAGATGTCCAAGATGATTCCAAGGTTTCTGGCAAAAGAAACTGAATGGTTGCTGAGATTTGAAGGGTGGAGTAGAAACAGATTTGAGGACAGTAGGGACAGGACTGCCAAGAACTGAGTTCAAGGCATGCTTGTGTAGATCCTGAGTGTCTTGTCATTAAGTGAGAGAAACCTACCTTCAACTCTACTGAGTGAAAAAGAAGTTTTGGGGTACGCAGTAGAAAGCCCACAGGTGGAACAGCCTTTCAGCCCTGGGAGTTCAACATTGGCACTGGGAATCTCTCTCTTTTTCCCTCCCACCCTGTCTTTCTTCCCCATTCTGTTGCTGCAAGCTGTGCTTTCACTGTGCTGCCCTTCTCCTCTAGCAGGCTCTCCCTAAGTTTGGTGGCAGAGTTGTCCCAGTCTCCTCAGGCTTCTATTCTATTCCACCAGCGTAGTAATCCCAGTGAGAAAATAGGGATTTTTTCCCTCCTCAAATTGTGTCAGCAAAATATGTTGGGTGTGAATTATCTTGACCCACTTTTGACTCAGTACCTCTCTTTATACCAATCTGATTCTGGGTAAATCTATCATATGACCAGACCACTTTGAAAAAGTATCTGGGCTAGGCGCGGTGACTCCTTCCTGTAATCCCAGCACTTTGGGAGGCTGAGACGGGTGGGTGGCTTGAGGTGAGGAGTTTGAGATCAGCCTGGACAACATAGTGAAACCCCGTATCTACTAAAAATACAAAAAGTTATCCAGGCATGGTGGCACACACCTATAGTCCCAGCTACTTGAGAGGCTGAGGCGCAAGAATCGCTTGAACCTGGAAGGCTGAGGTTGCAGTAAGCCGAGATGGCACCATTGCACTCCAGCCTGGGTGACAAAGAGAAACTCCATCTCAAAAATAAATAAATAAATAAAAATAAAAATAAAGAAAGAAAGAAAAGAAAAAGAGAAAAGAAAAGGTATCTGCAAGGGATAGTTCTCTAAAAGCAAAAGATAAAATAAAAATAAGGAAATAAATAGATTGGACAGACAAATCACAGATGCCTGTATCTGCTAATATATGTGACCTTAAAATTTATTGTCTAAGATGTTTTTGAGTCTGAAAGGGGTGCTGTGACTACTTATGCCAGGACACCACATGTAAATAGAGACTTCCCAGAGCAAATGAAGACATATGGTCACCTTACCCACAGGGTGTTCAACTAGAGATGTTGACTAGTGCTTGGTGCTCAGATGGAAGGCAAGAATGGAATACAGGATTTAGAGCGGTTAGCAGGGAAGTTCTGATGGAATGGTGTATTAGTCCATTTTCACGCTGCTGATAAAGACATACCTGAGACCGGGTAATTTACCAGTAAAAAGAAGTTTAATGGATTCACAGTTCCACGTGGCTGGGGAGGCCTTACAATCATGGCAAAAGGCAAAGGGCACATCTTACATGGTGGCAGGCAAAGAGAAAATGAGAACGAAGCAAAAGAGGAAACCCCTTATGAAACAATCAGATCTTGTGAGATTTATTCACTACCATGAGAATAGTGTGGGGGAAACCACCCTTATGACTCAGTTATCTCCCACTGGGTCCCTCCCACAACACGTGGGAATTATGGGAGTGACAATTCAAGATGAGATTTGGGTGTGGACACAGCCAAACCATATCAAATGGTATGGAAAGAAGTGGAATTGAAGGAGTTGAAAGAGTGGGCTGAAGATTGAAAGGAGGTGAGGAATTGGGGGCAGCATAATATGGACACATTGCTTTTTTTTTTTTTTTTTTTTTAAGATGGAGTCTTGCTCTGTTGCCCAGGTGAAGTGCAATGGCATAATGTTGGCTCACTGCAACCTCCGCCTCCCGGGTTCCAGCGATTCTCCTGCCTCAGCTTCCCAAGTAGCCGGGATTACAGGAGCCCATTAACACACCCTGCTCATTTTTGTATTTTTAGTGAAGATGGGGTTTCACCCTGTTAGCCAGGCTGGTCTCGAACTCCTGACCTCAAGCCATCCGCCTGCCTCAGCTTCCCAAAGTGCTGGGATTACAGGCGTGAGCCGCCTTGCCCAGCTGACACACTGCTTTTAAGCCAGATTGGGAAGGGTAAGGAGATAAGGCAACAGCAGTAGGAAACCGAGTGAGAGCAAAGGAAATGAATTTTAAGAATGGGAGACTAGTGGAAATTGTAGGCAAAGGAATAGTATCTGTTGATGGAAACGCTCAGAAGGCAGGACGGGAAAGGCCCCTTAGGAAGGAGAAGGGCGAACTTCACCTTTGTAACTGGAGGAAGGTGGGGGAGGATGGGGAAGCGCAGATGGGCTGATAGATTCTGTCATGCAAGAAAGAGATGCTCCTGTTCTTATATGATGGCTTCTCATTTTTCCATAAAGTGCAAGACAAGGCTGTATGCCAAGATTGGAGTTTGAGGCCATAAAATGGGTTGAACATGTTGCTGTGGCAAAAGGGTTGGTGAACAAAATGCACCAAGACTGTTGGGCAGTGTGACGGGGTGAGATATGTGTGACAATGTGAGCCAGCTATGGACTGCAGTGTCTCTGGCAAGGCTGGGGAAATATATTCAGCTCATCCTCCTAGGCTTGTTTGCAGACCACTCCTTTCATTCCCCAGGACTTCAAAGAGATTGTCACATCTCCATGGTCTGAGGCTGACTCTGGGGCCAGGCTCCCTATAATGCAATTCAGGATGCTCAAATGATCATGCTCTATGGGCACCTGAAGTAACATGGCCTCACTTCTAAATGAATGGCAGCATTTGCATGAAGGAAAAACATTTTTTAACACCCCCTTTTCTGATTTAGGAGGTTGCTGAAGTCAGGGTGCGGTAGAACTTACCATAAGTCACAGATATGGCCTCCTCTTCCTCAGAGACCTCCAGCCAGCACACTGCAGTGTTCAGAAGCTGCTCCTGGGTGCTCAGGGGGAGCAGGGGCCTTGGGGCTTTTAGGCTGTACATAAAAGCTGAAGCCTTTGTGTGTTCATCCTAACTGGTAATTTGCCATTTAAGAAATTCACATTGGACTTTATCACCTCCAGCCCTTGAGCCCAATGTTTTCTCTTGATAGAAAGCTGGTGAATCAAAGTTTTTAAATGAAAATATTATAAAAGAAAATTTTGGTGGATTCCCCTTGCTTTATTGTTTTTAATTTTTTCTAGCATCAACATAAAAGGATTTCTCTTTGGTACTCAAACTACTTACTGGGGCTGCTGAATAGCAATGATATGATTTACGATCTGGAGTGTCCTCCAGCCCTAAGGCTAGAGTGTTAGAATTGGAGGTAGCATTGACCCACCACGTCTGGCTTCTGTGAGGTCCTATCCCATCCACAGAGATCTGCATGATTAATACATAAGAGATTATGTCCTGGGAGACATGGATGGAGACATCATTGGAGTGGTTGTCTTCACAGCAAACGTCACTTGAAACTTCCTTTTCCCCCCTTCAGAATACCAACGTGATTATGCATTGAGCTGTTGCTATTTACAGATATCTTAGCACAGAGAGCATTACACAGCCAATGACACAGAATTACAACCATCTAGACATATGGTTTGGATAAACAAAGCACAAAGCACAAATTAACCATGGTTGACTATAACTCCCGCTCTCTACTCCCCAGGGAGGGACTTTAGTGAAACTCCCCGTTGGAGAAAGCAATACATATCAGAAAGTAGAGTGCATACAGCATGGTTTAGACAAATGCTAAACCTTATTTAATGCTTTTCATGGTGCCAGAACACAATGGCACCAACCTGTCTAGCAAAAGTTATATCTCCGTGCCAGTTTCCTGTAAATAGTAACTGTACTCCTACTGGATTCCATGCCTGTGTGCTCCAAGGCCAAAGAATGCCTTTCATTTTTTATCACCTTGCTTCTACTTCCTGTGTCCAAAGGCCTGGTTGCCGCATACATCTGGATGTTAGAGCTGCAAGGAGTTGGACGCAAGTAGCCTCCTCTAAGTAAACACCCTTCAACTTCCACTGTGGTCCTTCCCCTCACTGAGTGGCCCATGCTAGTCTATAGGGAAGAACCCCCATCACCCCCACCCCCGCTCCGGCTAGGACAGTCAAGGCCTGAGCTCATCCAACCCCACGGGTGCCATTAGGAGTGGGCGGATTCTATTCACTGGCAGTCAGCATTTCCCCCACTTCCCATATTTTATCTTCCATGAGAAATTCTTCCAGGACAGGAAACTTTCTGTGTGAGGTCCTTGGCCCCATCATTGACACACGAACCTTATAAACTTTGTTTGACAATAAAGAGTATAATATTTGCTTTTCATAATACATGTGCATCGCTTTCCAAAGGAGAGAGCAAAATAAATAAATAACTGGAGCAAAAGGCTTCTACTTGGCTTGAACACTTGTACTGGAGTTTTTCAAAAGGAAAAAAAAATCCACAGAACACTTAGCTAAATATATGCCTACTTTTTTTTTCTTGCCTTTGGTGACTTTTCAGATGTACATTATGTATTTAGTTCTCTCTCTCTCTCTCTCTCTCTCTCTCTCACACACACACACACACACACACACACACATGTTATAAGAACTAAAATTAGAGTCCATCATTCACAGACCTACCTGGGAGAAGGTATACACTTGTGGCCCCACAAATACAGAGGGCTCAACAGTGTCAGATAAGCCTTAAAGACAATATTTTATGAGTTGATAAGCCTTTGATTCTTATTATTTTATTAGCTGACCCGAATATTTTAAGTGTACACCAAAAACAAATTCTGCTCCACGAGATGAGCAGAGGAAAAATCTACAGGCTCAGATGTCCAAGAGAAACAGGGCTTCCATCAGTGTGACTGGGACATAGAATCTCTAATGCCCTCTCAACAGAAATCCCAGCCGCCAACCTCCTGAGCCCCATGGTCATCTTGAGTCAAGGGAATTGTGTGAGATCCACTCAAGTGGCCTTGATGGCTTTCTTCTTGCGAAGGTTGGGCAGGCAGCGGGAGACTTGCTGACCCCACATGGGTATTATTGACATGTCTTCTTGCTGTCATTTTCACATCTCATTTCTAACCCTCTGAAGTGAATAAGGAAGACTACTGAATCACTCTCTGTCATGTTTATATGGCAAAATAGAAATGGAGAAGGACAGGAGATGAGATTCCCAGGACAAAGCTAATGGACTTACCAAGGCCACTTACCTGGATTCAGTAATTCAAATTAACTCCATTCAATTCAGCAAATATTTTCTGAGTACCTCCTATGAAGGAAGTCCCTGTGCTAAGCCCCGTAGAAGATACAGCAAAGGACCCGAAGCTCCAGTCCTGAGCGGGAGACGTTTAAGGGTAAAATATTCCGGAAAGCATGTTAGCTGGAGAGGGACAGGAGGTCCTGAAGGAAGGAAGAATCCATTCTAATTAGCACTGGGGAACAGGAAGATGGGAACCTTGACTTTACTCCAGAGCCTTTGAAAGTTTTTCCAAGTCTAGGAAGGTTGTGAAGTGTGTACCAAGTCTCAGTCCTACTTGTCTCTTTTCATCTCAAGAGTCAAGTGAAAATATCTTCAAGCATATTGAAAATAACATCTGGTCACATGCGTTTGACTGAACCCATTCCCATTGTGGACTCCAATATATACTGGATGTGTTTCATTTTGCTTCTATGTAAAACAGATTCTACTAGCCCATAAAGAGGGATTTTACATTTAGTCTTCTGTGACGTTCATTAGTAACATGTTCCATATGCACTTACAGATGTACATTCTATAAATTGGAATTCTTACAGTCTAGCTATAGATGAAGAAAATTCATGGGAAATCTCTATGAGGCTCAAAGAATGGATGGGAAGGGTAAAGACCCTGGCTTAAAATAGATTGCAACCAAGGTATAGCTGGGGTCCAGGCAAACTCAACCACATGCACTGTCAGGGAAGCATGAGCTCCAACCACTTCCTGACCTCATGTTACTGTACTCCAGATTCAAAGTCCTGGGGGAGAAGAGAGGCTGGTTGCAAAGGTCCCATTCTTGACACCTTGGCTTGCAGTCTTACAAGACCCAAGACAGAGGGCGAGGTAAACCTTTCACCTTTCAGAAGGACATTAGAATGCTATTATTGAAAGTAAGGTGAAGGGATTCTGAGTCACCAAGCCACCAGGAAGTGCACCATAGTTAGTGGGCCAGATACCATGTTAATGCTAAGGTAATAAACTGATGGACACTGAAGCCCAGCGACAGGCCACCATTTAGTGTCAGGGAGTAGATGTGTAAATAAATCACCACAAAACATGGAAGAGGGGAAAACATGGGAGAAGGGAGGTGAAGAAGGAGCTCCAAGGGAGGTTGGAGGAGAGACAGTGATTTCTACTCAATGTGCCCAGCTAACCTTTGGATGATATAGTGGTGATGCTGTAGAGGGAATGTGGAGTGTTTCTGACGACTTCGGACACATGGGTGAGGCCGGGAGTGGATTTAGGTCAGCCACCAATTTGACATAAGAAGAACTGCACATCCATGTTGGAGTTATGGCATCTGTTTCTTATTGATTTTGATTTGAAGACACCCCACCACCCATTCATTGACACTCCTGTGTCTCAAAAAAAGTGTTTTTCAAGGTATGTGTATAACTGCACTCATACACATGCACATATCTGTTGGAAACCGTGGCCTGGATTGGCTTTCTGTCCACCACCAAAAGAATTCAGCATCCTTTTCTTGAGTTTTCACTGCACTTTATCCTTACCTCTAATGCTACACCTGCCATGTTAAATTAAAATTATCTTTTGCAGATAATGTCTTGTCCATCATGGCATCCCCTGTGCCTGGTATAGTCGCTGATACCAAGTAGGCATGTGACAAATGTTGGGTGAATATACATAGTTGAGCATACACATCTCTAATCTTAGTCTTGTTACTGCTGGTGATAATAAACATTTGTAATTAGGCATTTTAACTAGTTTGGCATCTATGCTGTTCTTCTATAACTACTTTTGGTGGATTTGCCTGTTGCTTTCTGTAGTTGCCTCAAAAGGAAGTGGTGCACATTTCAGCCTTCATTGAAATTTCAGTCTTGGAGTCATGAATATTGCTATGTGCTCACCAAAATCTGTTTCTTCATTTTTCTGGTCACACAGCTAGACTACATTTCCCAGCCTGCGTTGCAGTGAGGTGTGGCCATGTGACTCAGTGTTAGCCAGAGGAAAGGAAAAGGAAGTGAAGTGCACCACTTCTTGGACTGGCCCTTTAAAAACCTACCCTGTGATCGTCCTTCCTTACCTGCCAGGTGAATAGAGAGGGCGCCAAGACTCTAGCTACTAATAGCCACTAATCACATGGGGCTATTTAAGTTTGAATTAATTTAAATGAAATAAAAATGGGAGGCAAAGAACTATCACAGCCCCAAGTACTCTTGATTTCTTCCCTTCTCCAACCCAACGAAATAAAAATAAAATGTGAAATTGAAGTTAGATGAGACCCAAAATACATATATAGAGAGACAAGGGGCAGTGAGAGACCTCAGCTTCCTGTCTCACTTACAGCCTGTCGCCCTTCACTTATTCATCTCTTTGTCTTCCTCCTGCAAGTCTCCCATACCATCATGGGGCAACTTTTGGATGACAGGTAACTGGGTTTCAATCTTGCCTTTGGCATTTCCTTGCTATGTGATTATTGTGTTTTTATTTAATGTTTCCAGGCCTCTGTTCCTTCCTCCTAAAGTTGCAGCCGATGCTTCTCACTTCAGTAATCAGTTTGACAAAAATAACATATACCAACATGGCATAGTTATGGTTTCTCTTAAATCTGTCTCTCCATTTTTATTTCATACAGATATCCAGTTGTTCTACCACTGTTTGTTGAAAACGATTTTCTCCACCATCTATCCACCTTGGCATTGGCAAGGTAAATAGATGGTGAGAGAAATCGTCTTTAATTGATCTTTTTCCAAGAGATCAATTGAAGATTATTGATCAAATTGATCAAATAATCAATTGATCAATTGATCTTTCCAAAGATCAATTGAATATATATATTTTTAATGTAATCAAATTCCATATATATTCAGTTATATACTTATACACATTCCAGATATATTCAGTATACATTTCAAATATACATATATATTTTATATGTATACATATATATATATATATCTATACACTTATATATTCGTTTCTGGACTTTCTATTCTGTTTGTTCCATTGATTCAGTAGACTATTCATGTGCTAATAGAACTGTCTTAATTACTTTCCATAATTTAAATACCATAAAATAAGTCTGGAAATGAGATAATAAAGATTCTTCAATGTTTTTCTTCTTTAAAAAATTAAATAAAATTAAAATTTCGGTTCTGCCATTGCACGGGCCACCATTTAAATGCTTCATAGCCATACATCTTTAGTGGCTACTGTATTGGACAAGGAAGTATAGAACATTTCCATCACCATAGAATGTTCTACTGGCCAGAATTGCTCTAGAAGAGGGTAAAATCACAAGAGAGAGAGAAGCTAAGTCGCTGAATAGTGCTTGAAGCAAACTTCTCACCGCCATCACTGATTGGACTTGATAAGAAAAATAAACTTCTGCTGTGTTGAGCCCTTTGGATTTAGGGGTTTATTTATTCACAGTAGCTACTGATTAATTCTCTGATACAGAGGTCATAGGTTAAGACGCGGAATCATTTTGTTCACCTGTCTCTCCACAGGCAGTGAAAAACAAGCTCCACTTGGAGAAGTGTCTTGTCTGAGAACAGAAAACTAATGAATTTTTGGGGTCCAATCCAGAAACACTGATTTCATACATATGGTGAAAGCATAAAGGCCTTACTGTCAGCTGTGAAGAACTTCCCTTAAGTCTTTAGAGCCTGAAGATACGCACATCTCACTCTGCGATGCAGCCTTTCTAAGGCACTGGTACAAACATGCATCTTACTTGCAGAGGTCCTTCTGCAAGTAAGAACCTCCTGGCAGTCACAGTGCAGCAAAGACTGTAAAATTAATAGAAAAATTAGCAATTCTGCCAGATTACAATCCCACTACCTCAGACCCTGGGGAGTGAAATTCCCAATGGACCATGACACTTTAGAAAATAATGTTATAACAAATTATAAAGGTTTAAGTTAGAATCATACAGCATGTAGCCCTTTCACACTGGCTTCCCCCACCCCAATTAGTAACATACATTTAAGTTTTCTCCAGGCCTTTTTGTATGGCTGATAGCTCATTTCTTTTTAGCTCTGAACAATATTCCATGGTCTGGATGAACCAGTTTATTTATCCATTGAACTACTGAGGGATGGCTTAGTTCCTTCCAAGTTTTGGCAATTATTAATAAACCTATTACACATATCCATATGTGAGTTTTTATGTAGACATAAGTTTTCTATTCTCCTGGGTATATCTAGGAGTGAGACTGCAGGATGACATGATAAGAGCATATTTAGTTTTATAAGAAAGCCCCAAATTGTCTTCCAAAGTGGCTGTTCCATTTTGCATTTCTACCAACAGCGAATGAAAGTTCCTGTTACTCCACATCCTTGTCGGCATTTAGTGTTGTCAGTGATCTCAATTTCAGCCATTCTAATAGATGTGTGGTGACATCTCAGTGTTGCTCTAAGTTGTATCTCACTAATGACATATGACATAGGACATCATTTTATATAGGTATTTGCCATCTCTATCTTCTTCGGTGAGGTGTCTGCTAAGGTCTTTGACCCATTTTTAAGCTGGATTGTTTATTCTGTTATTGTTGAGTTTTAAGTGTTCTTTGTACACTTTGGATAGCAGGCCTTTTTCAGATAATATCCTTTGCAAATATTTCCTCCCAGTCTATGGCCTGTCTTTTCATTCTCTTGGCAGTGTCTTCAACAGAGCAGAAATTTTTGATTTTAATTAAGTCCAGCTTATCATTTCTTTCTTTCACGGATTGTGCCTTTGGTGTTGGATCTAAAAAGTCTTCACCAAACCCTAGGTCATCTAGATTTGCTCCTATGTTATCTTCAAGGAGTTTATTGTTTTGTGTTTTACATGCTTTACATACTGTATCATTCCAACTGTGTGACATTCTGGAGAAGGAAAAATTGTAAAGATAGTGAAAAGCCAGTGGTTATCAGGGGTTGAG
Source organism: Macaca fascicularis (assembly GCF_037993035.2). Taxonomy (NCBI): domain Eukaryota; kingdom Metazoa; phylum Chordata; class Mammalia; order Primates; family Cercopithecidae; genus Macaca; species Macaca fascicularis. Next base: position 38,485,292 of record NC_088393.1, on the reverse strand, counting down.
GGGAGGAAGGGATGACAGGCAGAGCACAGAGGAGTTTTAGGGCAGTGACACTGCTTTGCAGGATTCTGTAATGGTGGATACATGCCATTATGCATTGATCTAAACTCGCAGAATGCACACCACCAAGAGTGAACCCTCATGTAACCTATGGACTCTGGGTGATGGTGATGTGTTAGTGCAGTTCATCAATTGTAACTAAAAGTACCAGTCTGGTGGGGGCTGTCGATAATAGGGGAGGCTGTGCATGTAGAATGCAGGGGACACACGGGAAATTTCTGTACCTTCTGCTCAGTTTTGCTGCAAACCTAAAACTGCTCTAAAATAAAGTCTAGGGTTTTTTTTGTTTGTTTGTTTGTTTGTTTTGTTTTGTTTTTAAAAAGGTAAATTAGATTACTACCTTCCTTTTCTTAAAATCCATCCACAACATTTGCTTTGCACTTGAAATAAATGTTTGTCCTTTGGAAGCGAGTTCTCGCCTTTCATCCTCCAACCCTGCCCATCTCTTTGACCTCATCTGCTCCATTTCCCCCTTGTTCACCCTGTCGCCCTGCTCTAGCACCACTGGATTTCTTTCTGTTCCTTTAAGATTTGCACATGAGTTCCACCTTGGGCATTTGTCCTTGTTTTTTCTCTGCCCACAACATTCTGCCACCAGCTCTCTCTGCCCCTTAACCCCAGCCATGCATACAGAGATTTTCACAGGCTGGATGCGTCCTAGTCCCTCATGTCTCCATTCAAAAGCTGCCTCCTGGGCCGGGTGCGGTGGCTGATGCCTGTAATCCCAGCACTTTGGGAGGCCGAGGCGGGCGGATCACCCGAGGTTAGGAGTTCAAGACCAGACTGGCCAACATGGTGAAACACCGTCACTACTAAAAATACAAAAATTGGCCAGGCGCAGTGGCTCACACCTGTAATCACAGCACTTTGGGAAGCTGAGGCAGGCAGATCATGAGGTCAGGAGATTGAGACCATCCTGGCTAACATGGTGAAACCCCGTCTCTACTAAGAAAAAAAAAAAAAAAATTTAGCTGGGCGTGGTGGTGGGAGCCTGTAGTCCCAGCTACTCGGGAGGCTGAGGCAGGAGAATGGCTTGAACCCGGGCTGCAGAGCTTGCAGTGAGCCGAGATCGCACCACTGCACTCCAGCCTGGGCGACAGAGCAAGACTCCATCTCAAAAAAAAAAAAAAAAAAAAAAAAGCCAGATGTAGTGGCACATGCCTGTAGCCCCAGCTACTCGGGAGGCCAAGGCAGGAGAATTGCTTGGGTCTGGGAGGCAGAGGTGGCAGTGAGCCAAGATTGCGCCACTGCACTCCAGCCTGGGTGACAGAGGGAGACTATGTCTCAAAAAAAGAAAAAGAAAAGAAAAAAAAAAAAGCTGCCTCTTGGGAAAGCCTTTCTGATGATCTCAGATGACTCATCCCTCTGTACCACACTGCCTTGTGTTACTGTCTCCTTAGCATGGCCACTAGGTCCCTCCTCTTGCAGGAAAGTGCTGTCTTCATGAGGCCAGGGGCCTTGCTGCTAGGGCTTCTAGTTGTGTGCTCAGCTTGAGACACGGTGGGGGCTGGGAGCCCCCCAAAAGGCCTAAAATGAATTTCTTGAGTATTCCAGCAGATTGGATAATTTTAAATATTTAAGAACGATTTGATGACCAGACATAACACCGTCATAAAAAATGATATTTCTTGCATACACTTATGCCATTGATGTTCTTTGATGTTTCTTGTATACATATATACATACACCATCATAAAGAATGCAAGTTGTAAGTAATTGCATTGTAAGGTTTTTCTTTGAGAATTTGGTGATCTTCCTCCAAAATTATTAGAGTATTTTTAAGCAAATTAGAAAACTCTACTATCGATCCTTTATATAGAAAAAACTATAATATCTTTTCTTGAGTCGGAGTCTCGCTTTGTCGCCCAGGCTGGAGTGCAGTGGCACGATCTCAGCTCACTGCAACCTCCACCTCCTGGGTTCAGGTGATTCTCATGCCTCAACCTTCCGAGTAGCTAGGATTACAGGCACTCGCCCCCATGCCCGGCTAATTTTTGTATTTTTAGTAAAGACGGGATTTCACCATCTTGGTTGTGCTGGTCTCGAACTCCTGACCTCAGGTGATCTGCCTACCTTGGCCTCCTAAGGTGCTGGGATTACAGGTGTGAGTAACCGCGCCCAGCCTATAATAACTTTTTGATGTCTTTTGTGGGGGAAGTTTATATGCCTGTGTATATAGTCATTTCCGTGAGATAATCTTAATGCAGTAAATTTGTGGACTCTTAAGTTATAGGGGACAGCACCTTGTGAGTGTCACATTATGTACTTAAACCTTCAAATATAATTCCTTCAGCACAAAAATATTAATTCACTCTAATTACATAATTGTTTGCATGAACAAGGATGTTTAGACAAGGCTAGCATTCCATAGGCTGATGTTTGAGTGAAATTTCAGTTTTCGACTGCAGGTACCACTCTCCCAGCTATGGAGCTGGTAAATATACAAACCATGATTATTCTAAACTGCTTTCAAGATTATCCTTTGAGCTGAGCCCGTCATGAATATCTTGCCTGCACAGAGTCGGTTTATTCAAAACAGTGGCATATTTAATTTTAGAATATATATGGAAAAGAGAGAAGGCTATTAGAAACTTTTTCTATTTTTCTTTTTCTTTCTTCTTTTTTTTTTTTTTTTTTTTTGAGATGGAGTCTCACTTGGTCACCTAGGCTAGAGTGCAGTGGCGTGATCTTGGCTCGCTGAAACCTCCACTTCCCGGATTCAAGCGATTCTCCTGACTCAGCCTCCCAAGTAGCTGGGATTACAGGCATGAGCCACCATGCCCAGCTAATTTTTTTTTTATTTTTAGTAGAGGCAGGGTTTCACCAGGTCAGGCTGGTCTTGAACTCCTGACCTCATGATCCGCCTGCCTCAGCTTCCCAAAGTGCTGGGATTACAAGTGTGAGCTACCGCACCTGGCTTAGAACCTTTTTCTATAAATATTCTTATTAATGTAAAAAATCATTTTGTTTTATGGTTAAAACAACACAACTGGGACCAGCTATCTTCAGAGTTTTAATTTTTTAAAGCTCACGTCTTTACCCTATTTCTGATATTTCTTTTTTTCTGATATTTTTTGTACACACTTATACTATTGATATTTCTTGTATACAATTATACCATTGATGTTCTTTGATGTCTCTTGTATGCATATATACCATTGATGTTACTTGAGATTATTTTATGGGCTCTGTTGACAGATGCTTCTAACTTAATGAGTATGTTTTCATTGAATTAATTTGTATGGTTTACAATTTGTGACAGATGATTCTGACTTCCCAGTGAGTGACAGCAATTTTCCTTTTTGAGTAAATTTATTTAAGTAAAGACCTGACTCATATTAAAGAAAAATATGAATACAGGGTAGTACTGACATAACATGGTGCCACAATTCTGAATGTGGTACCCAAATGACTAATGTCTGGGAAATGCTTTGAACACCTACACTGGAGATGTAGAGCCAACCAATTAAATTTTTTTTTTTTTTTAATTTTTTTTTAAATTTTTTTGAGACGGAGTCTGGCTCTGTCGCCCAGGCTGGAGTGCGGTGGCCGGATCTCAGCTCACTGCAAGCTCCGCCTCCCGGGTTTACGCCATTCTCCTGCCTCAGCCTCCCGAGTAGCTGGGACTACAGGCGCCCGCCACCTCGCCCGGCTAGTTTTTTGTATTTTTTAGTAGAGACGGGGTTTCACCATGTTAGCCAGGATGGCCTCGATCTCCTGACCTCGTGATCCGCCCGCCTCGGCCTCCCAAAGTGCTGGGATTACAGGCTTGAGCCACCGCGCCCGGCCAATTAAATTTCTTAATTTTTGTATCAATATTTGGTACCTGCCAACTTTTAAAAAATTTTATTTTAATCCCCTCCTGCTTTGTTACATTCTTGGCAAAGAGGGAATGGCCTATGGATGAGGGTTGAAGGCCTGATTCTTCATGGAATAAAGACAGGTCTTCAGGACCCCCACACTTAATCCTGGGATGTGAAAGTGATAAGGTTCAACCAACTTAGGTGTAGTGCCTCATCCAGGTATGAATGCAGTCTTTCCCGGGGCTGAATAAAGCTCAAGAATCAAAGACTCTCTTCTTGCTTTCTCAATCTGCTCTATTGTCTCCACTCAGCTCACTTCCTATGGAAAGGACTCAGGTATGGAGCAGAGTCACTTCCCGAACCACGCCATCAGCAAAGCTGGCTCCTCGTGGCTGGCTCAGGCCCTCTGGCCTCCCAGCTATGAGGTTACACCAGCTGAGAATTCAATGATCTGTCTTAACCACAGTGACTCATGCAGCCTCTGGTTTCCCTGTGGCTGGGACCCTTCCTCTACCAGGAAGACATATTTTAAATGATGACATGAATGACAGAGAGTGCACAGAAAGCTTTCAAAGATTTGGAACAACCAGCCGGAAGCTCCAAAGCTAACCCGGGTTTGTTCAACCTCATTTGGTTTGAGAATTAGAAGGACTGGTCCCGACGGGTGCTCTCTGACTACTGCCAAGAATCTCTTGTTCTTTCTAGCAGTGATGGCCTGGCGGCCACACTCAGCACAAGTTAACCATTCCAAGTGCAGGAAGAAGTAAGGAGTGAGAAATAAGAATAAAATAAAAAATAAAATCCCCCCAAATAGTCTGCAATTTGAAAACTTTTCTCAAATCCTCAAAGGAAGATAATTGTCTAAACTCCAGGGACAGCTCAAGGCTCAGAAGAAAGAGTGTGGACTTACTCTAAAGAGAAGGAGAGTGAGGACTTGGCACCAAACGTGCGCTAAGTGCCAGCACGCCCATTCCTTTCACGTAATCTGCTCCTCTCCTCCATTGCGTTTTTTTCTTTTAAATAGACTTTATTTCAGTTTTTGGTTCACAGGAGATACAGAGATTTCCCATATACCTCCTGTTGCTTACAAATACATGCAGTCACCCCGTTACCAACATTCCCCCACCAGGGTGGTACCTTTGTTACAACTGAGGAACCTACATTGACCCATCACCACCACCCAAAGTACATAGCTTACGTCAGTGTTCACTCCTGATGTTGTGCATTCTATGGGTTTACACAAATGTACAAAGACATGGATGCACCATTATAGTATCCTATAGAGTAGTTTCACTGCCCTAAAAATCTTCTGTGCTCTGCCTATTCATCCCTCCCTCCTTACCCCTGGACACCACTGATTTTTTTTCTTTTCTTTCTTTCATTTTTTTTTTTTTTTTGAGACAGAGTCTCCCTCTGTTGCCCAGGCTGGAGTGCAGTGGCACAATCTCGGCTCACTGAACCTCTGCCTCCTGAGTTCACTCAATTCTCCTGCCTCAGCCTCCCCAGTAGCTGGGACTACAGGCGCATGCCGCCACGCCTGGCTAATTTTTTTTGTATTTTAGGAGAGACGGAGTTTCACCATGTTGCCCAGGCTGGTCTCAAACTCCTGAGTTCAAGCAATCTGCCCGCCTCCACCTCCTGAAGTGCTAGGATTATAGGCCTGAGCCACCGCACCCAGCCGATCTTTTTACTATCTCTATAGTTCACCTTTTCAAGAATGTCATATAGTTGAAATCATACAGTATGTAGCCCTTTCACACTGGCTTCTTTCACTTTGTTATAGGCTTTTGAGATTCTCTCATGTCTTTTCATGGCTTGATAGCTTCTGTCTTTATAGTTATATATTCCATTGTCTGGGTGTACCACATTTTACTTATCCATTTGCCTACTGAAGGAAGTCTTGGGTGCTTTCAACTGTTAATAATTACAATTACAGCCGCCATAAACACCCCATGTGCCTTTTGTGAGACATAAATTATTTTGTGGGTAAACATCAAGGAGCAGGATTGCAGAATGGTATGCTAAGAGGATGTTTAGTTTTGTAAGAAGCCACCAAACTGTCTTCCAAGTGGCTGTTCCATTTTGCATTTCCATCAGTACTGAATCAGAGTTCCCGTCACTCTACATCCTTGGAAGCACTGGGTATTGTCAGTGTTCTCGATTTTGTCTATTTTAACAGGGGTGTAGTTGCATCTTATTTTTATTTTGATTGGAATTCCCCTGATGATACATAATGAGAAACTTTTGCTTTTTATTTTTCTTTATTTTTCTTTCTTTATTTTTGAGACACAGTTTCACTCTGTCATGCAGGGTGGAGTGTAGTGGCATGATCTTGGCTCACTGCAACCTCTGACTCCCAGGTTCAAGTGATTCTCCAGCCTCAGCCTCCCGAGTAGCTGGGATTACAAGTGTGCACCACTACGCCCGGCCAATTTTTGCATCTTTTCAGTAGAGACAGGGTTTCACCATGTTGGCCAGACTGGTCTTGAACTCCTGACCTCAAGTAATCCTCCTGCCTTGGCCTCCCAAATTTCTCGGATTACAGGCGTGAGCCGCCGCGCCCAGCCACCTTTTGCTTTTTAACAAATTATACTAACTCAGTATGTGTAGTAAGGGACTACCCTAACATTTCACGGTTTTATCTCAAAATTTCCTACGCTATCAAAAAAAAAAAAAAAAAAAGAAAGAAAAGCTTGAAAGTGCTCTCTAGGTTTTGTTTGTTTGTTTTTTTGTTTGTTTTAAAATGCTCGAAAGGCTCGATCTGCTGAGCAAACATGCCTCCAAGCATCTACCCTGGATGCCTTTCTTTGTATTTTTTTCTTTCTTTTATTTTTTTATTAATTTTTCATTTTATTTTATTTTGTAACTTTTATTTTAGGTTCGGGGTACATATGTACATTTGTTAATACAGGCAAATTTGTGTCACAGGGCTTTGGTGTACAGATCATCTTCTCACCCAGGTACTAAGCACAGTTCTCCATAGTTCTTTTTCCTGATCCTCTCGCTCCTCCCACTGTTTCCTCACATAGGCCCCAATGCCTCTTGTTCCCCTCTTTATGCCCATTGGTTCTCATTATTTATCTCTCACTTAAAAGTGAGAACATGCAGTATTTGGTTTTCCATTTCTGCATTAGTTTGCTAAGGATAATGTCCTCTAGCTTCATCCTTGTTCCCGTACAGGACATGCTCTCGTGTTTTTTTTTTTGTTGTTGTTGTTGTCGTTTGTTTGTTTTTTAATGGCTGCATAGTATTCCATGGTGTCTATGTACTTCATTTTTTTTTTTTTTAATCCTGCCTACCAGTGATGGGCATTTAGGTTGGTTCCATGTTTTTGCTATTGTGAATGGTGTTGCAATGAACATACATGTGTATGTGTCTTTATGGTAGAACAATTTATATTCCACTGGGCATATACCCAGTAATGGGATTACTGGGTTTAATGGTACTTCTCCTTTTAGGTCTTTGAGGAATTTCCACACTGCTTTCCACAATGGGTGAACTAATTCACACTCCCACCAGCAGTGTATAAGTGTTCCCTTTTCTCCATAACTTCCCCAGTATGGTTTTTTTTTTTTTTTGAGTTTTTAATAGTAGCCATTCCGACTGATGTGAGATGGTATCTCGTCATGGTTTTAATTTACATTTCTCTAATGATTAGTGATACTTAGCATTTTTTCATTTGTTACCAACTGTATATATTCTTCAATGAGGTGTATGTCAGATTTTTTGCCCATTTTATTTTTAATTTTTTATTTTTTAAATTTTTAAATTTTTTAATTTTTTTTTATTATTATACCTTAAGTTCTAGGGTACATGTGAACAACGTGCAGGTTTGTTACATATGTATACTTGTGCCATGTTGGTGTGCTGTACCCATCAACTTGTTAGCACCCATCAACTCGTCATTTACATCAGGTATAACTCCCAATGCAATCCCTCCCCCCTCCCCCATCCCCATAATAGGCCCTGGTGGGTGGTGTTCCCCTTCCCGAGTCCAAGTGATCTCATTGTTCAGTTCCCACCTATGAGTGAGAACATGCGGTGTTTGGTTTTCTGTTCTTGTGATAGTTTGCTGAGAATGATGGTTTTCAGCTGCATCCTACAAAGGACACAAACTCATCCTTTTTTATGGCTTCATAGTATTCCATGGTGTATATGTGCCACATTTTCTTAATCCAGTCTGTCACTGATGGACATTCGGGGTTGATTCCAAGTCTTTGCTATTGTGAATAGTGCCGCAATGAACATACGTGTGCATGTGTCTTTATAGCAGCATGATTTATAATCCTTTGGGTATATACCCAGTAATGGGATGGCTGGGTCACATGGTACTTCTAGTTCTAGATCCGTGAGGAATCGCCATACTGTTTTCCATAATGGTTGAACTAGTTTACAATCCCACCAACAGTGTAAAAGTGTTCCTATTTCTCCACATCCTCTCCAGCACCTGTTGTTTCCTGACTTTTTAATGATTGCCATTCTAACTGGTGTGAGATGGTGTCTCATTGTGCTTTTGATTTGCATTTCTCTGATGGCCAGTGATGATGAGCATTTTTGCATGTGTCTGTTGGCTGTATGAATGTCTTCTTTTGAGAAATGTCTGTTCATATCCTTTGCCCACTTTTTGATGGGGTTGTTTGTTTTTTTCTTGTAAATTTGTTTGAGTTCTTTGTAGGTTCTGGATATTAGCCCTTTGTCAGATGAGTAGATTGCAAAAGTTTTCTCCCATTCTGTAGGTTGCCTGTTCACTCTGATGGTAGTTTATTTTGCTGTGCAGAAGCTCTTTAGTTTAATTAGATCCCATTTGTCAATTTTGGCTTTTGTTGCCGTTGCTTTTGGTGTTTTAGACATGAAGTCCTTGCCCATGCCTATGTCCTGAAAGGTATTACCTAGGTTTTCTTCTAGGGTTTTTATGGTATTAGGTCTAACATTTAAGTCTCTAATCCATCTTGAATTAATTTTCATATAAGGAGTAAGGAAAGGATCCAGTTTCAGCTTTCTACTTATGGCTAGCCAATTTTCCCAGCACCATTTATTAAATAGGTAATCCTTTCCCCATTTCTTGTTTTTCTCTGGTTTGCCAAAGATCAGATGGCTGTAGATGTGTGGTATTATTTCTGAGGACTCTGTTCTGTTCCATTGGTCTATATCTCTGTTTTAGTACCAGTAACATGCTGTTTTGGTTACTGTAGCCTTGTAGTATAGTTTGAAGTCAGGTAGCGTGATGCCTCCAGCTTTGTTCTTTTGACTTAGGATTGTCTTGGCAATGCGGGCTCTTTTTTGGTTCCATATGAACTTTAAAGCAATATTTTCCAATTCTGTGAAGAAACTCATTGGTAGCTTGATGGGGATGGCATTGAATCTATAAATTACCTTGGGCAGTATGGCCATTTTCACAATATTGATTCTTCCTGTGCATGAGCATGGTATGTTCTTCCATATGTTTGTGTCCTCTTTCATTTCACTGAGCAGTGGTTTGTAGTTCTCCTTGAAGAGGTCCTTTACATCCCTTGTAAGTTGGATTCCTAGGTATTTTATTCTCTTTGAAGCAATTGTGAATGGAAGTTCATTCATGATTTGGCTCTCTGTTTGTCTGTTACTGGTGTATAAGAATGCTTGTGATTTTTGCACATTACTTTTGTATCCTGAGACTTTGCTGAAGTTGCTTATCAGCTTAAGGAGATTTTGGGCTGAGATGATGGGGTTTTCTAAATATACAACCTAGATGCCTTTCTATAACCTCAAACCACCTCAATCCAGAAGCAAATTTATTGTTTTTCACTTAAATCACCTTTCCCTTGATCCTTCTGCTTCTGTCACTGACCTTGTTGTTTTCCAGTTCTCAGGGTCCTGCAACTCCTGCTTTGTCACCCCCAGGCTGAAGGGCTCATGGTGAACCCCAAATGCACTGACTGAAGCCCCATACTCCCCTCCTCACTGCTGGAATCACCCCGCTGGCTCCCAGGGTCTGGCTGGCCTGGGCTGGCTTTGCCACTGAATCTCTTTTCCCCATTTGCCTATGGCAGTCACTGCTGGACTGCTCTGCCTCACAACACTTCATGCCACCTGCTTTTCCTTCCTCTGTGTCCTTGCTGGAGCCTGAGATGCTCTTCCTAACCACTGCCCCTGCCCCAGCCCAGGCTAGTCCAGTCCTGCCTACTCCTCGGGGTCCAGCAGCTGACAGTCACGCATCCATCCACTCAAGGGAAGTTGGTGTGTCCCTCTAACTCCTGACCATGCTTCCCATCTGTGTCTGCTGTAGCCCATCTTACCTCTGTCATTAGACTATAAGCTGCCTGAGGGCTGGAAATCTACCCCTCCCTCATCTCTGCAACCCACTACCATTCCCAGCAATTTCATACACACAATTACCTGTTGAATGCATGTTCAATGTAAAATGTATCTGAGACTGATTTTATAAAGATAGAGGGAAACCATGAGCTGGAGTTGTCTGAAGAATGAATCCTTATTTTAGATCCCACTGAGTCTCTCTGTCATGGACTCTTTGGACTATGAAAACAGGAACAATTATGGTGTAAATGGACTTTGAAAATAGCAATAATTAGGTAATTAAAAATGTACTTCAGTTTCATTATAGTGTCCATAAAATTCCACCATCGAAAAACAAACTATTTTTAACATATTTTATTTAATATAATTCATGTAATTGTGATTTTTATGTTCCACCTAGTTATGTAATTAAGTAGTACATGGCTATTTCTTACAATTAAACATTGCTAAAATCTGCCGCCAGTTTGGAACACAGAGTATGATATATTTAACAACTTTTTATGCTAAACAGTAGACACAGTTAACACTGTATTCATTTAATTCCATTTTAATTAGTTGAATAATATTTTCAAATGTGAATTTAGCCCTAACTAGAATGGTACATTACTTAAGGTTGTTTTCTTTCAAATTATGTATCTGTAACCTGTTGAGGTTTCTTGTAGAAGAAAATGGTGGTACGTGTGGGTTCCTGAGTTGAAAATCGTGCAGGTTTTTCAGTTCTTGTTCAGAGCTTCCTACTCACTGGTTAGATCCATTCTCATGACATAGTGTACACCAGCAAAACTTCCCCTGTTTCTCCTTGAAGCGTTAACCCCTAGACGCTCATGAAATGTGTTCCAGGCATGGCTGGGCTCCTGGAAGCAGCCTGAGGCCCAATACACAGAAGAAAGATCAGAGGCTTCATTTTTCTAGATACACCTCCTGCTTTGGGGAGAGGCATTCTGAACTCCTCAAACAAACTGCCTCTGCCACTGGCCCTTGTCACCAGCCCTGATCTCTGAGTGATGCAGAGGCAAGAAGTGAGGCAAGAGACGAAACTTCTTGGATTCAAGAAGAAAAATCAGGTGCAAAGGCCCTTTTGAGACTGTGTCATTGGTGACGTTACTATAAGATTTCCCATTCCTGATTTTCTTGAGAGTCCCTCCAACCCAGGCCTGTGCCTCTATAGGCCAAGCTTCACCTTTGGTCGCTGGACCTGCCCTACCTCCAGTTCCCCTGCACTCATTTGCCGGGCTTAGAGCATCCCCCCAGGTACACCTTCCCAGCAGTTTCCCTCTCTCCTCCACTCTGGTCTCCTTTCCTTCACCCTCCCATCTACCAACTACTAACTCTTAAATGAAGTGTCCTTTTTAAAAAATTATTCTTTATTTCTTTTATTAATGAGTTAGGATACAAAAAAGTCACTAAAAATGACATTAAAAACTCATAAACATTGTTCAAATCTTCTTTCAATGCTCCAGGCCTTGTTGCCTCCTTCAAAATCAACTTCCCCTCTTTTGTTCATGCTTCCACTTGGCCTACTGACCTGACCTTCTCTCCCTCTGTTCCTAGAATTGAACCCCCACCCAACCACTCCATGCACCTTGGCTGAGATCTTGCCACAGAATGGGGAGAAGGGGTTGGGGGCCCTTGAGGACTTCATCTCTCAAGTCATGGTTACCCTCACTGCACCTAAGGGGTATCACTGCTCATCCCAACTGCTGACAAACCCCATTCCCACTGCTTCTGCCACTGAGTTAGCCCCATTCATGTCAGGCCTCAGCTCCCACCATGCCTGTCTCCCATGACACCTTCCTAGCACTGCCTCAGACACTCAGAACTAAATGAGATAAGGCATGACCAAAGGCTTAACAACCAACACGACAATAATAAGATCATTAATGGTTATTGAATACCTCCTCAGTGCCTGGCTCTGGACCCAGCACATTACATTAATCATCTAATTTAGTGCTCCAACAGGCACAAACTACTCCTACTATCCCCACTTAGGGTGGGTTATGAGACTGGCCTGAAGTCCTACAACCACTCAGTGGAAGAGCCAGAATTCAAACCTCTGAATCCTGGGTCTGTGCCCCTAGTCACTACTCTGTCCTGTCTCCCTAGCAGGGGACCCAGCAAATGGTAAGTGTCCAATAATTATTAGTTACTGCACTGAGTCCCAAGGAATAATCTTCTTTTCATTGTTCCCATTACTCTTGCAATCTGAGTCTCCAAATTCATTGCTCAGTTTAGAATATCAGTTAATTTTCAGTTATTTTTTTTTTTTTTCCTGCACCTGGCTGGGCACCCACAGGCAGCTCAGTCCCGGGCTTTCTACATGGAGTCATAAGGTCTCTGTCTTTAGGCTCTTGAGTCCATTTGAAATCTGCCAGGGAATCTATCAGTGGCCTTGTATCTGGCGTCTGGCAAACTGGGGTCAGTCTTGAAATCCTCAGTCATGGCCTTCTGCTTATCACACGCTTCAAACATCAGGATCCTGACTGCTCTGATACCTTCAGGTCCAGCTCCAATCCAATCCCATTTTGGCTTCCCAGCCTCAGCTCCACCTGATTCCAGCCTCAGCCATCCTAAAATCTTGGCATGACTTGGGCCTTCCACAACTCAATTTATGGCTGGGACTGAAGAAATGTTGTGATGAAGGTAGCATCAGTAAGTAAGATCTGCACATGGAAGTGTGTGTTGTCAAACACCTCTGAAAGAGGAACTGTGTGGCCACAGTTCAGGAATCAGCATTGGGAAAACCACGACTTGTGGTAAACCATGTCTTCACTGCCCCTACACAAAACCAGCTGTGATAGGTCCCATGCTATGCGCCAGGGAATTACACTATGACTCTTCTAATTCTATTTCCAATTCCCATAACAACCCTGCAAGTTAGGTATTGCTACCCTCACTCTACAGGAGAAGGAGAAGCTCAAGTGTACAGTGGATCTGTGATGATGTTTTTGTCTGCTCACAATTCATTGTTTCTTCTAATACTAGTACCCTGACTTCCCTTTCCCATGTATACAGTCTTCATGAACTCCATTGCCAAGAGACAGGCGTGTGATACAAGCTCGGCCAATTGGACTCTCTTTCTTTGGAGCCTGAATGTTAAGATGAGGAAGACAAAGATGGGAAATGATTGAAGAGGGTTTATCCCAGCAGGATGCCCAAAGAGACCTCATTACTTTCTGCAGTCTAGAGGCCAGGAGCTGCTCAGCCCCCAACCTTTCCAGGACCCATTGTTAATTCAGCCTTTGCTTTGATATCCTAAACCGATCCATATCCTCCTAACGTTAACTAGCATCTATTTTTGTTGCTGGAAACCCCAAACCTCCACCTGATAAAGGGACATTCATTCATTTGTCTGCTGAAGAGTTCTTGAGCACATTCTCTGTGTGAGGCTCTGTGCTTGGTGCTAAGGGTGTTGCCACAAGCAGGACAGAGGTTTCAATAATCAGCAAAGGCAGTCATTCATTGCACTTATGATAAAGGTTTTAGAATAAGGAGCTCATCCTGGGTAACACACAGGTCCATTCCTTAGCTTGGCATCAAGATAGCTTGTCCCATATTCCACACTATTTTATAGGCCTGCGTGGTTTATACACACATTAATCAGGTATCATTCAAAGGGATTGTTTTCTCCACCACTGCACTAAACGGTGGCACGAACAAGTGCCACATATTTAAACACACAAGTACAATTTCCTCAGAAATTCTTCTATTGATTTGGCTAATCCATTCTTTCTTGGGAACTTTGTGGAGGAAAGTTTCTTAGAGTCAAAAGAATCTCATATGGTGAATCAGGAGACTTGACTCAATTTGTCGTTTTATTACAAATTTCCATTGTGATATTAGACACGTTAGTTATCCCAAGTGAGTCTCAGTTTTCCCTTATATAAACTCAGAAATAGTTCAGATGATCTCTGAGGCTCTTCTGCTTTGATATTTCTAAATATCTTCTTCAAGCCCCTGGAATTAAGAGAGAAAAAAAGTTGCTTCTCCCTGATTTGAGGTTCTGAATGGCATCAAAAGAGTTAAACTCTGCAGTACTTTGCAACATTGATTTAAAAAACCTGTGTATTTTAATTTCTAATAAAAAAATCAAGCAGGTATGAATAGCAATAAAATTGCTCAAAAATTGTTCAAATTGAAGGGAAACAATTGGAAATGGATTTGGAAATATAATGTTTAGCTAAGCAAGCTATAATGTTCTGTTATTTTAATCAGCATTGTAAAGTAATTTAAATGATGCAGGAATAGACTTTTATACTTTAATATATAATCACTTTTTTCAATGCATTCATCAAAAGGTATTTCATGTTAATGATTCTATAGCTGACAACAGACACCAGCAATAATGGTCTCTTGCCTGCTCCAGGTATATGTTTGCAGGATTTAGATTTGACTTTTATTTCCACTCTTCCCGCCTAGCCTTAAAGAAAAATTTCTGCAATTTTGGAAGAAAATTCATATTACTTAATGTTGCAAAGATAGAAAAAATTAGAAAAGGAAATCTAGGACATTTCCTCAATATTGTTTCTTCTATAACACTAGAAAGTTGGAGCAGATTACAGGGGTTATCCCAACAACTCACCTGCCTTCAGGCCCCTAGAATGCAAACAGATACAAACGTGGCTTTTTGTTTAAAAATCTTTTACAAAGAGAGATGAGATTCTGTCACCCTATAGCCATTTTGTCTGTGTTAAATTAATGTTTATTGAAAATGGAAGATTTGTATGAATTAAATGCTGAAAAGTAGATTTCTTTCTACTTAGGGGCTGATGTCTACCATTATCAAATGGCTCTCTCATAAAGTTTTTTTAAAAGAATAACTTGAAATTTTCTTGCTGCAGCTTAAGTATTTATCATGTCCTTATGTCCTTGCTGGAGAAGGGAATATAAGACAGCTGAAGGACATGTTGCTGTTCCCAGAATGGTGATGCAATCCAAGGATTTTGGGGGCCTGGACTTGTGTTTCCAAGGACTTTCCTTTCACCCAAAATAAAACATGCTTTTGGTGCCTCTTGCTTTGCTTTTGCCCATGTTGGTACTTGTTCAATGTGAGAAATCAATCTGTCCATCCATCTCTCCACCTATCCATCCATCCACCCATGCACCCATTCTCTCATCCATCCATCCATCCATCCACCCACCCACCCACCCACCCATCTGTCCACCCATCGATCCATCCATAAATCTACCCACTCATCCATTCATCCATCCAATCACCCACCCATTTATTCATTAATCCACCCATCCATTCGTCTGTCCACTCATCCATCCATTCATTTATCCATTCACATATCCATCCATTCATTTATCCATCCATCCATCCATCCATCCATCCATCCACTTCACCCATCCATCTATTCATTAATCTTCCACTCACCCATCAATTCATCCATCCATTCATCTACCCATGCATCCATCCACCCATCTATTCATCCACCCACCTACCCATCCATCCATCCACCCATCCATCCATCCATCCTTCCATCCATCCATCCATGTATCTCTAGAATTTCCGCAAGACAAAAATAGAACATAGGCCTAGATGTGTCTTTAAAGCCGTTTGAATACTATTTCGAAATTATAAAGTTTCTACTTTGGCTATTCAGAAACATTTTTGGAAAAGGCAGCCTTGTATTTATCAGCTAAGTGCCAAAGAGTGGGGTTGGATTCAAACTGCTAAGGAGCTGAGCAAGGCTAGTGTCCAGGTGGGGAAGGGGCCAGGAGCCTCTGTTTTGGGCTGAGTCTGCCCCAGATAGAGGGTCGGGCAGTCATTCCTCTCTTTGGAATGGCAATGAAGGACTGGAAACAAATGGCAGACTCCAGGTTGAGACTCATCTCTACATGGTGCTCCCGGCTGAAGCGGGCTCAGCCCAGAGCCAGCTGGGGCCAGGAAGGAATGAAAGCTGCTGAGGCCACACCCTTGGTGAAAAGAGCTCTCTGGGTCCTCTCATCCCGAGTTTCAGGAGCCATAAACAGCCAGTATTTCAGTGCCCTTCAGGAGAAAGAAGTGGATCAAAGATTGAGGGAGCCATGCAGACTTGCAGTGAATGCAGAGATACAGTCAGCTCTGTCCATAATGGAATAAAGAAGGGGCAGGAAAGGAAACCTCCACTTACTAGCTGGGAGTCCCTAAAATGTTCCACCTTGGTTTTCACACCTGTAAATGATAAATTATAAAAATTGCGGTATCATGGGCTTAGGGTGAGAATTGCATAAGGTAACAAGTGTAAGGCACTTGGCCCCTAACCTGGTGAAATGTGGCTGCTCAGGGAGTGACAGCTGTGAATGAGCAATTGTGTTCAGGAACAGTCGACAAGCAACCTCTCCAGAATGGCACCTGACTGGCTCATCTCCTACACCTTTGCAGGATATAACTAGAGTCCAGGAAGGATCGTAGCCCTACTGAGAACTTGAAAGATCCCAAGTTCCATCCTCAAAGCATCCTCGCTGCCGCATCATTACAAAATCCCCCTGATCCACCTTTTCAAAGGTACATGTTAACCTATCTATGTGGTGTGTGCTTACTGAGTGCCTGTGGGGCTGTCCAGCTCCAGCTCCCTGTGTTGAAGGGAGGAGCAAGGGAAGGGAAGGCTCTCCTCTCACCCTGGAGGGGCTTGTGGCTTGCTGGGCAGAGGAGACACAGTGCATCTTGCAGCCCTGGGCAGGGCACCAAGCAATGTGTGGAACAAGGTTTCCATGCCTGCAAAGTGCAGGAAAGACAACTCAGGACAGAAACATGGACAGCCAAGAAGCTGGGGAAAATGTTCCCTTGTACTAACAAACAAAGCAATGCCTATAGCATTGTCAGTAACTTAACATTCTGTCTACACACATCCAAAGATTAAAACAACAGTAACGACAACATTCTACTCATGGTTGGGGTAAGTATAAGCAGGTATGAGCAGTAATGAAATTTGCTACAGTAGGCTGATATATTTGACAAGTTTGATTTACATAATTTTAACTGTGCATTTGTCCACCACACCGCTCCCCCAAAAAGGGAAAAGAAAGAAGGAGACAGGGAGGGAGGGAAGGAGGAAGGGAGGTACCAAGGAAGGGAGGGAAGGGAAAGAAAGAAGAAGAGAGGAAGGAAGGGAGGGAAGGAGGGAAGGGAAAGAAAGAAGAGGAGAGAGAGGGAGGAAGGGAGGAATGAAGAAAGGAAGGAAGAGAGGGAGCAAGAGAAGAGAGGAAAGAAGGAAGGAAGGAATTGAAGAAGGAAGGAAGAAAGGGAGATGATATGGTTTGACTCTGTGTCCCCACCCAAATCTCATCTCAAATTGTAATCCCCACATGTGGAGGGAAGGAAGTGATTGGATCATCGGGCAATTTCCCCCATGCTGTTCTTGTGATAGTGAATTCTCAGGAGATCCGATAGTTTTATAAGCATCTGGCATTTCCCCTGCTTGCACTTCTCTCTCTTGCAGCCATGTGAAGAAGGTGTCTGCTTCCCCTTCACCTTCTGCCATGATTTTAAGTTTCCTGAGGTCTCTCCAGCCATGCGGAACTGTGAGTCGACTAAGCCTCTTTCCTTTATAAATTACCCAGTCTTGGGAAGCTCTTTGTAGCAGTGTGAAAACAGACTAATACAGGAGGGAAGAAGGAAGGAAGGAGGGAAGAGAGGGGAGGAGGTAGAAAGGGAGGGAGGGAAGAAGAGAAGAAAGAGAAAAGGAAAGAAGAAAGGTAGAAAGAAGGAAGGAAGATGTATCTGGAGCCTGCTTTACCACCTGTCATTTCCCTCCAGGTGTGTGCTCAGGAGACAGCACCTGAAGGGAGGTCCCGCTGCTTTCTCCCCAGAGCTGTTTCTTCTCTGGGTCTGTGTGGTGTGACCATCCCAAGGGCTGGGTCTGAGACTCGTGTTTAACGACCCATTCTCATACCAGATGTCCCCTAAAGCCTAACAGCTCCTAGCATAAGAACTGCAAAGATGGCTCTCCTTGCTACCCACCCCCACCTTGTACCCTCCAATCTGTTTTCCAAGGAGCAGTCAGAGAGATCCTTTAAAACAGGAGTCACTCAAGTCATGCCTCTGCTGAACATGCTCCACAATTTCCATTTTTCTCTGGAAAAAGTCCGTATCCACCCAATGCCCTGCCTAGCTCACCTCTCTGGTCTCCTCCTATCCTTCACTCTTCCTGCCACACACTGGTCTTTGGACACATCAACCTCCTTTTTGTTCCTTCAACATGCCAGTTGTGCCTCCTTCTCAACTCATACATGGTGTTTCCTCTCCTGGGAATGCCCTTTCACCAGCTAGTTGCATAGCTCAATTCTCACTTTCTTCAAGTCACCTCTTCTCAATGGAGCTTCCTTTGACCATCTAAACCTCTATGGCACCCTCCTCCCAACATACTTCTCTTTTAGCCCTGCCTAGTCTTTTTTTTTTTTTTTCTATATTACTTATCCTCTAATGCTTTAGAAATTTTGTGATTGTTAGGCTTAATTTTCGTTATCTGTCTCCACCAGAATAGCTTTTTACAGTGAATATATTGGTCTAGTTTTGTGTCTGTCCCATCTCCATCTCCTGGCACCGTGCCTGACACAGAGTAATTACTCAATAAACAGTGTTTGAGTTATTGCATGAACAAATGAATTACCGAATGTCAATTTCCAACACTGTATTTTCTTAAAAGATGCACCAGGGCAATTTTGATGACAAGCATTTTGTATTAAATGCACTGACTTCAGAAATATCCCTCCCGCTTCATTTGAGAGTCTATTATAGAAGGTTTCAGAAGATAATTTGGCAACATGTATTAAGGGCTTAAGAGTTTATCCTAGGAACATTTCACGTGTGTTCACGAATGTTGAACAAAACTACGGGCAGCTTAGTGTTGTATCAAATACAAAAAATTGGAAGTGATCTAACTACCCAATAATGATTGAGGTAATAAAAAAGTATGGTCTGCACAAACAATGGAGTATTATTTGGCATTTAAAATGCAGAGGAGTAGAATTGTTTCTAAATAGAAAATGTTTATAATATATGAGTTGAAAAAGTTGTGAAACAGTAAATAGATTAGAATATCACATTTAAAAAAGAAACATACATATATTGATATACACATATATGTATTATTTATGTGAATATGCATATACATATATCTATATCTATACATATATAAATATTTCCCAGGAAACTATAATTTTATATGCTATGGTGTTGTCATTAGTGATTTCTAAATTGTTACTTTTTTGTGAATTATTTTAGTACATTGTTTCACATTACCTTATCTTTTTCTCTAATTTTTCTCAAAGATCATGACTTTTTTTTTTTTTTAAACAGAGTGTCGCTCTGTCACCCAGGCCAGAGTGCAATGGCACAATCTCATTTCACTGCAACCTCCGCCTCCGGAGTTCAAGTGATTCTCCTGCCTCAGTCTTCCAAGTAACTGGGATTACAGGTGCCACCAGCACGCCCAGCTAATTTTTATATTTTTAGTAGAAATGGGGTTTCACCATGTTTGTCAGGCTGGTCTCAAACTCCCAACCTCAGGTGATCTGCCCGCCTTGGCCTCCCAGAGTGCTGGGATTACAGGCGTGAGCCACCGCGCCCAGCCGTGACTTTTTAATGGGTATTTGTATTTGGCAAATAATGGCAATAGATGGTATTTCCAGTAAAAACTGGATCTCAGTGCTTTCTAACATTTAATATTGTAATTTGACTTAAAAGAAGACACTTCCAACTTTTATTTCTTAAATCATCGTCTCTGGTCTTCTGAGGAAGGAAGGGAGAAGCCAGGCTGGCCAGGCTGAGCTGGAACAGGAGCGGACCCTGCTCCAGGACCGCTCTTCCACTCAGCAGTTGAATGAATACGGTGGCGGCCACTGTGAAGCCCAGGTTAGTTCCTGCTCAGTTTAATCACACAGTCCTGCACTCTAGTCAAAGGGGATTAGACATAAGTGGAGATGCCATGGCCACGTAGACTGCTTCTTTGGAGTATGGCTTATTTATTCCTTTAGTCAGTTTTTTCCCCAAAATCATTGATATTTCCGTATTAAATTATATGACTTATCAAGAAAAATCAACTTTTCAAACATAGTGAATTTTTTTTTTAGCAATTTGACATTCAGTATGTGTTTATTTTTATGTAGGCAAATCTTTTAAGCTTTTCCTATTTTTGATGCCTCCCTTCATTTTTAGATTTAACATGAACATTTAATCAACATGCAGAGATTGGTATTTTTAAGTCATTTTATAACTTTCTAATCCATCTGTATATGTGTGTATGTGTATTTGGGCGATAGTACAGGGTGAGAGAATAATTTAAGCGTTATTAAAAATTAAATGATTACAATTTGCCCCAGACCTACCTGTAGAGTAATTTTCTGTAACCCACTCTCCTGAAATTATACTTCTAACGCTGTACTAAGCTGTATTCATTTATTACTAAATATTCAATAGGCACCTATCACAACGCTGTCACAGTGTTAGGATCCTTTCAAGACTTTCTTCTTTTTAATTGGTTTTTCTACATTTTTTTCCCCTGACACCACACTGCTTTAATTATACTTGCTTTAAAGTACAGTTTAATATGTGGTATTTGAAAGCCCACTTTATCACTATTCTTTTTTCAAAATAAACTTCAGTTTTCAGAGTAGTTTTGGATTCACAGACAATTGAGCAGAAGGCACAGAGATTTCCGAGGCACCCCCCTTCCCACACACATGCACAACCTCCCATTACCAACAGCCCACACTGTAGTGGTGCATGCATCTGTTACAATTGATAAACGTACATTAACACATCGTCACCACCCAGAGTCCGTAGTTTACACGAGGGTTCGCTCTTGGTATTGCACATTCTATGGGCTTAGGTAAATGCCTAATGAGTATCCAGCATCACAGTATTGTACAGAATTGTTTCACTGCACTAAATATCCTCTGTGCTTTGTCTGTTCACCTGCCTCCCTCCAGTCTTCCACTGGACACTACTGATCTTTTTACTATCTCCATCATTTTGCCTTTCCCAGAATGTCATAGAGTTGAAATTACACAGTAGGTAGCCTTATCAATTTGGCTTCTTTTACTTAATAATATGCATTTAAGTTTTCTATGTATCTTTTTATGGCTTGGTAGCTCATTTCTTTTTAGCCTTGAATGATATTCCAAAGTCAAGATGTACCAGGCTTTTAGTTTATTTATCCATTCGCCTACTCAAGAACATATTGGTTTTGGCAATTCTTAATAAAGCTGCTATACATTTCAATGTCCAGGTTTTTTTTTTTTCTTTTTTCTTTTTTTTTAGACATAAGTTTTTGAGTCCTTTGGGTAAATACCAAGCAGTGAGATTGAAGGACGGTATGGTAAGAGTGTGTTTAGTTTTGTAAGAAACTCCCAAACTATCTTCCAAATTGGCTGTTTCATTTTGCATTCCCACCAGCAATGAGAGAGAGTTTCTGTTACTTCATGTTCTTACCAGCATATGGTGTTGTCAGTGTTATCCATTTTAGCCATTCAAATGGGTATGTAGAGGTATCTAATTGCTGCTCCAATTTGCATTTCCCTAATGACATACGGAACAGAGCACCTTTTTATAGACTGTTTGCTATCTGTATATCTTCTTTGGGGAGGCGTCTGTTAAGGTCTTTGGCCCATTTTTTTCAGCTGGGTCACTGTTTTCTTTCATTGAGTTTTAAGAGTTCTTTATATATTTTGGATAGCAATCCTCTATCAGATATGTCTTTTGCAAATATTTTCTTCCAGCCTGTGACTTGTCATTTAATTCTCTTGACAGTGTCTTTCGCAAAACAGAAAATTTTAATTTCAGTGAAGTCCAGCTTATCAATTAGCTCTTTCATGGATCATGCCTTTGACATTATATCTAAAGGGTTACCATCAAACCCTAGGTCATTTTGATTTTCTCCTGTGCTGTCTTCTAAGAGTTTAGTGGTTTCAAATTCATTCGGGGGAAGAATGTAAGATCTGTGTCTAGATTTTATTTTATTTTATTTTATTTTTTGGTCATGTGGATGTTCTGTTGTCCTGGCATCATTTGTGAAAAGATTATTTATTACTATTTTATGGTCTTTGGTATTCAATCAAAGACCATCTGACTATGTTTTTTTTTTTTTTTTTTTTTTTTTGACGGAGTCTCACTCTGTCATCAGGCTGGAGCGCAGTGGTGTGATCTTGGCTCACTGCAACATTCGCCTCCCAGGTTCAAGTGATTCTCCTGCATCAGCCTCTTGAGTAGCTGGGACTATAGGTGTCCACCACCATGCCCAGCTAATTTTTGTATTTTTAGTAGAGATGGGGTTTCACCATGTTGGCCAGGATGGTCTTCATCTTTTGACCTCGTGATCCGCCTGCCTCAGTCTCCCAAAGTGCTGGAATTACAGGCGTGAGTCACTATGCCTGGCCCTGACTATATTCTTATAGGTCTATTTCTGGGGTTTTTATCCTGTTCCATTGCCTTGTCTATTTTTTTTTTTTTTTTTGACAATACCACATCATCTTGATTATTGTAGCTTTATAATAAGTCTAGAAATCAGTGACACAACTTTGGTCTTCTCTTTCAATATTATGTTGGCTGTTGTGGGCCTTTTACCTCTCCGTGTAAATCAGAGAATCAGTTGGTCAATATCTACAAAATAACCTTCTGGGATTTTGAATAGGATTGTGTTGAGTCTATAGATCAAGTTGGGAAGAGGTGACATCTCACAATATTAAATCTTTCTATCCATGAATATGAATAGAATACCTCTTTGTTTATTTAGTCCTTCTTTGATTTAGTTCAACAGAGTTTTGTAGTTTTCTTCATATAGATTTTGTACATATTTTGTTAGATTTCATTTTTGGGGGTGTTAATATAAACGGTATTTTGTTTTAATTTTCAAATTCCACTTGTTCATTCCTGCTACCTAGACAAGCAATAGACTTTTGTATATTAACCTTTATCCTGCAACCTTGGTATAATTATTTATTAGTACCAGGAGTACTTTTCTTCTTTTTATTTTCTAGATAGGCAATCATGTCACTGTGAAAAAGACAATTTCATTTCATCCTTCCCATCATGTATATATTTTATTTCCTTTTCTTGTCTTATTGCATCAGGTAGGGTTTCCAGTATGATGTTGAAAAGAATGGTGAGAGGCCACATTCTTGTTTTGTTCCTAATCTTAGTGGGAAAGCTTTGAGTTTCTCTCCATCAACTATGACATTAGCTATCAGTTTTTGTGAATATTCTTTATCAGGTTTCCCTCTATTTCTAGTTTACTGATAGTTTTTATCATAAATGGTGCTAGACTTGATCAAATACTTTGTATGCTGCTATTGATATGGTCTTGTGAGTTTTCTTCTTTAGCCTGCTGATGTGATAGATTATAATAATTGATTTTCAAGTGTTGAACTGGTCTTGCATACCAGGGATAAATCCCAGCCAACTGTGGTCCATAATTATTTTCATGCATTATTGGATTCAATTTTTTTTAATAGTTTGCTGAGGATTTTTGCATCTATGCCCATGAGAATATTGGTTCACAGTTTACTTTTCTTGTCATGTCTTTTTGTCTGATTTTGGTATGAATGTAATGTGGGCTGCTCAGAATGAGTTAGGAAATATTTCCTGGGCTTCTACTTTTGAAACAGAGTCTACAGAATTGGTATTATTTTTCCCTTAAATATTTGATAGAATTCACGAGTAAAGCTATCTGGAGCTGGTGCTTTCTGTTTTGAGTTATTAAATATTCATTCAATTTCTCTAATAAATATAAGCCTATTAAAATTGTCAATTTCTCCTTATATGAGTTTTAGTACATTTTATCTTTCTAATAATAGGTTATTTAAATCTAAGCTATCAATTTGTGGACATAGAATTGTTTATAATCATTATTTATTATACTTCTAATGTCCATGGGATCGGTAGTGATGCCCCCTTTCATTTATAATATTACTAATTTGTGTCTTGTCTTTCCTTGGTTAGCTAGGGCAAAGGTTTTTAATTTTACTTATATTTTCTAAAAACATGCTTCTGTTTTCTTAAATTTTCTCTATTTTTTTTCTTGAATTCAATTTCATTGATTTCTCTTCTAATGTTCATTTTTTTCTTCTCCTTATTCTGGACTTAATTTGTTCTTCTTTTTCTGGTTTTCTGTAATGGAAGCTTAGATGATTAATTTTGGTTCTTTCTTTTTTCTGATTCTAATATATGCTAATTTAATGCTATAAATTCCCCTCTAAGCACTGCTTTTGCTGCATCTCACAAATTTTATAAGTTGTGTTTTCATTTTCATTTATCTCAAAGTATTTTTAAATTTCTCTTGGTATTTCTTTTTTGACCATGTGTTATTTCGAAGTGTATTGTTTAATCTCCAAGTATTTGGGGGCTTTCACCTATCTTCCTATTTATTTACAGTTTAATTGCATTGTGGTCCTCGAGCAGACAATGTGTGATTTCTATTTTCTTAAATTTGCTGAGGTGTATTTTATAGCCCAGAATGTGGTCTACCTTGGTTAATTTTCCAATTTTCCATGTGAGCTGGAGAAGAATGTGTATCCTGCTGTTGTTGAATGAAGCTGTCTATAGATATTAATCATATACAGTTGATTGTTGGTGGTGTTGAGCTCAACTGTGTTCTTACTAATTTTTTGTTTGCTAGGTCTGCTCTTTCATGATAGAAGAGTGTTGAAGTCTCTAAGTATAATATTGGATTCATTTTTTCTTCTTTTCAGTTCTATCCATTTTTACCTCACATATTTTGATGCCCTGTTAGGCATAACCTTACTAAGGATTGTTATGCCTTCTTGGAGAAGTGACTCCTTTATCATTGTGCAATGCCATGCTTTATTCCTGATAGCTTTATTTGCTCTATCTGAAATTAATATAGCTACTCCCACTTTCTTTTGATTAGTGTTAGCATGGTATGTCTTTCTCCATCCATATACTTTTAATTTAGATGTGTCTTTGTATTTAAAGTGGGTTTCTTCTATAAAACCTATAGTTAGATCTCATTTTTTTCATCCATTCTGGCAATGTGTCTATTTTAATTAGCACATTTTAACCATTGGCATTCAAAGTGATTATTGATGTCATTTAATTAATGTCTACAAAATTCATTGCTGTTTACCATTCATTGCTCTTGTCCTTTGTTCCTGTTATCTCCTAGTCTTTTTATGCCATTTGTGGTTTTAACTGACAAACTTATGAGAGTCCATTTTCTCTGTTTTCTTAGTGTATCTGTTATATTTAATTTTTTTCCTTTTTATAGTTTTTGCCATAGAGTTTGCAATATATCTTTACAACTAATCCAAGTTCACTTTTAAATAACTATAATATAGTGTAACTACACTGCTATACTGCTTCATGAATAATGTGAATACTTTATAATAACAAAATACTCCTAATTCTTCCTTCCCATCCCTTATGTCATTGTTTTCATTTATTTCATATAAATATATACATGTATACACACACACACATACACACACAATGTCATGCCTTATATAATGTTTTGATCAACATAATATTATGATACTGTATTGCTGTACAGAATTGTAACTCAGAAGCAATAAGCTATAACAAATAGCCTAGGTGTGTAGTAGGCTATGCTATCTAGATTTGTGTAAGTACACTCTATGATGTTCACACAGTGACAAAATCACCTAATGACTCATTTCTCAAAAAGTATCCTCATTGTTAAGAGACATGTAACTATATTGATTATATGTGTCTGTATACAAAAACACATACATAATCAAATACATTGTTGCTATTTTTATTTTGAATAAATTTATTTGTTGTAAGAAAAATAAAAGTTTTTACTTTATCTTCACTTATTTCTCCTTTGGTTTCTTCCTTTTTTAATGTAGATCCAAGTGTCTGACCTATAGAATTTTCCTGCTCTCTAAAGCACTTCTTTTAACATTTCTTGCAAGGCAGGTCTGCTGGCCAAAAAATAAAAGAATCCCTACATTTTGGTTTGTGTAAAAAGTCTATTTCTCCTTCACTTTTGAAAAGCAATTTTGCAGGGTACAGAATTTTAAGATGATTTTTTTTATCTTAACACTTTAAATATTTCACTCCACTCTCTTCTTGCTGGCATGGTTTATGAGAGGAAGTCAGATATAATTCTTATTTTTGCTTCTCTATAGGTAAGGTGTTTTTCCCTCTGGCTTCTTTGGGGAATTTTTCTTTATGTTTGATTTTCTGTATTTTGAATTATATGCCTAAGTGTAATTTCTTTAACATTTATCCTGATTGGTGTTCTCTGAGCTTCTTAGATCTGTGGTTTGGTGTGTGACATTAATTTGAGAGGAAATTTTGGGGGCATTATTGTTTTAAATATTTCTTCTTTACTTTTCTCCTCTTGTCTCTCTCTGGTATTCCCATATGTGTATGTTATACCTTTTATATTTGTCTTATAGTTCTCAGATATTATTCTCTGCTTCGCCACCATTTTTTTTTTCTCCCTGCTTTTCAATTTTGGAGGTTTCTGTTGAGACACCTTTCAAGTTCAGAGATTCTTTCTTCAGCCATGTCCAATTTACTAACAAGCCCATCAAAGGCATGATTCATTTCTGTTATAGTTTTTTTTTTAATCTCCAGCATTTCTTTTTTCTTAGAATTTCCATCTCTCTGCTTACATTGCTTGTCTATTCTTGCATGGTGTCAACTTTATCCATTAGAGCCCTTAGCATATTAATCATAGTTGTTTTCAATTCCTGATCTGATGATTCCAACATCTCTATCATATCTGAGTCTTCTTTTGATACTTGCTGTGTCTCTTCAATCTGCACTGTTTTGCTTTTTAGTATGCCTTGTACTTTTCACTTGACAGCTGGTCATTATGTACTGGATAAAAGGAAATGCTGTAGATAGGCCTTTAGTAAAGTGGTGGTAAGGTACAGGGAGAAGGGGCATATTCTCTAGACCTGTGATTAGGTCTCAGTCTTCTACTGAGCCTCTGCTTCTGGACTGTGAACTTCTCAAATGCTTCTCAATCTCCCCACCCCACTGCCACTTAGATGGGACAGGATGGCTGCAAGCGTGTGGAGTTGGGTATTTCCTTTCTTCCAGGTGAAGTAAGTTCTGATAAAACCATAGCAGGTTGGGCTCTGGTTGAATAGTTTCTCCTAAGCGCAGACCTTGTTAAGAACAGAATGCTCTGATGCACTCTTAGATGTTTTTTCACCTCCTCCTGCCAGGAGCATGAGGGGATTTTCCTCCAGTGTTCAGTGTGGGAACCTGGTCCAGTTCCATGGGGTAAAACTCACTTAATTGTGAGGTATACCCAAAGACTAGTCCATCTAGAGTTTTTAAATCTCAGGTTTATCCACACTGAGACTCCAATAAGTCATCAATTACAGTTCAGATATCCCTACTTTGGCATTGATTCCTTCAGAAATTCTGCTCATGAATTTCTATTCCAGTAAGTTGTGATTCTCTGTATTTGCCTATCTGTCTCTAATTTTGGGGTCGGTAATTTGTCTTGTGAACTCACTTCCCTTTGGGATCTAAGAAGAGCTGTTCATTTGAAGAGCTGTTCATTTTCCAGTTTGTTCAGCTTTTTACATGTTGTTAAGATAGAGTAGCAACTACCAAGCTCCTCATTGAACCAGAAACCATTACTATTCTTACTAAAAAAATTCTTCTTCATTCTTACCAGTGAATTCTTCTAAGCTAATGTTAAAATCGCATTGCCAATTTTCCAGCCCCCCCCAAAATTAACAAAAATACAGTGTGATAACCGTATTTGTTCTCCTCTCCAAAGAAAATAATGCATTTCTCCAGTTATCCACATCATAATGTATGTGACTGTGTGCTTTACAGATTTTAAGTCCTTTACAAAGGCTCACACTGTCCTGGAGATACCCTAAGAGATAAGGATGATGATTCCAATGTTACCTATGAGAAGAGTGAGGTACAAAGAGGTTAAGCAGCTTGCTCAGGCTCACACAGCTAGTAAGTATAACATTCAGGATCCTGACCCAGGTAATTAGGTGCCACGCTATCTACCCAACATCATTCATGGACCTGCTTGGAACATGCCTGGCATTTGGTAAGTGCTACTGGCTGTGGCATTCAAGTCTTTTGAGATTGTTCCTTCATCCATCACGACAGTCACCATCCAGTGGGCACCTGGGGACATGGTCACAGAGGGCTTCTTTCTCCAAGGAGGATAAGAGTGTGGAGGTGATGCGGTTGGATATTTGTTGCTAACAGAGACTGCTTCCTGCAAAATGTGACTGAAATAGTTTAAAGGAATCTTGAGTGAAAGAAAATTCCAGACTGGAGCCACAGAGGCCAGATATATCATGTCATATGTATGGGAAAGTCTTGTACAGACTTGGAGTCATGAAAAATGCTCAGAAAAAAAGGCAGAGCCGGCTTAGAAATGATAAGAGAAGATTCTTTCTCTTTCAGACATCTCCCTTTCATCAGCAACATGAGACCTCCCTATGCCACACAGGCACTGGGAAAAACCAGGGTTCACAGGCGGGCTCTGATTTTAGGGGAGGCCCCTGTATGTACCTATTGTATCGTTGGAAGATTGTGGTAGTAATGGACAGAAATACAGCAAAGACTCCTCCCACTAATCACCTTCTCCACGCATCTCCCTGGCTTTGGTTTACACTTTCTCTACTAATTTTCATTAAAAAGCTGTCATCCTAAAAACTGTCATGTTAACCTATTAAATCCAATTGAAGAAAGTATGCAAATTTCATATACCCCAGGGATAGATTTCACAATTTTCTCTGCAGTGTTGTTTGTGTCAATGTAAGAGTTGCTCTTGGCATCTACAAACAAGTAAAAAGGATAAGTGGAGTGCAGGCTACACGGGTGGTGGAACACTACACTGTAATGCAAAGAAATAAAGTTGACCCCAAAATGATGTTGGATGATAAAAATAAGAAATTGAAAAATATACTACAATACTAACAGAACTTAAAGGGCCAAAATGCTATATCTTCCAGAAATAAAATATAAGTAAACATAGTGAAAAAGGATTAGCAAAGACACCTATTAAGTGCAAATCACATACTAATGTCCAGGTCTGACCTTGACAGAGTATAGGGTATTAGGCTTACTCTCCCACTATAGACAACTGTAAAACTGGAAGAAATTTACAAAGCATCTGTTTTCATACATTGGAGGTGAGATCTCCATTTACTCATTTACTCAGTTTCTGCCCAAGAGTAATTGGTTCTTAATAAACATCACAGGCATGTGGTTGAAACCCCCAAAAGGCCACTTGTATTAAATTGTTTTCTTCTTCTAAATGTGCCTTCTGCTTTTTGTTCGCCTTTTTCTTACTTCCTTTCTTCTTTGGTTTAATTGTGTATACTTAATATTTGTCTTGTCTCTTCCATGGGCTTTTCAGCCATGCTTCTTTGGGTTATTATTTTAGAAGCTGATCTAGGAATTATATTATATATTCTCAACTTGTTTCAGTGCTCTATGAAATAAAACCGTGCTACTTCACGTATAATGAAGAACATTCCAATAGTACATTCTTATCCACGTCTCCATTATATTATTGTTGTGTATCTTAGTTTATATGCTATAGGCCCAATAAATCGTTATCATTTTAGTGTAAGCAGTCAGATGTCTTATAAAGAAGATAAGAAAGAAGAAAAAGACATTTTTAAAATAAAATTTATCTTTTTGAGGCAGGTTCACCCAGGCTGGGGTGCAGTCCCCTAGGGTGGAGTGCAGTGGTGTGATCATGGCTCACAGTAGCTTCAGATTCCTGGGCTCAAGCAATCCTCCCACCTCAGCCTCCCAAACAGCTGGGACTATAGCAACGTGCCACCATGCCTGGCTAATTTTTTTTTTTTTTTAACTTTTTGTAGGGATGAGGTCTCACTGTGTTGCCCACGCTGCTCTCAAAATCCTGGCCACAAGTGAACCTCCCACCTCAGCCTCCCAAAGTGCTGGAATTAAAAATATCTTTTAAATTGACATTTTTTTCCCTCTCTTCCTTCTGTCATGTGGACTAAGTGTACATCTGCTTTTATTTCCCTTCAGCCAATTACTCTGGGGGGCAAAGGAGAAGCCTGATGAAAATGTCTTCATTTTGACCACATTTTTCAAGGATAGTTTTACTGGACATAGGATTCTAGGAGGAGTTATTTTTACTTCAGTATTTAAAATATGGCATTCCACTGTGTTATAACTTGCATTGTTTCCGATTAGAAATTAGCAATACTCATACTGCTTTTTTCTTGTATGTAAAATGATTTGTATCTATGGCTGCTTTTATGATTTTTTTTGTGTG
Organism: Macaca fascicularis; assembly: GCF_037993035.2. Taxonomy (NCBI): domain Eukaryota; kingdom Metazoa; phylum Chordata; class Mammalia; order Primates; family Cercopithecidae; genus Macaca; species Macaca fascicularis. Next base: position 38,454,928 of record NC_088393.1, on the reverse strand, counting down.
TTAAAGATATTTTCAACAATTTGGCTGTAATGTGTCTACATTTATCTTTATGTTTCTCCTGTTTGTGATTTGTTGAGTTTCAGTGTCAACTGTGTTGATATTGTTCATAAAGTTCAGCAATATTTTAGTCATTTTTTTTTTCCAAATAATTTGTTCTCTCCCAATTTTCTTCACTTTCTCACATCCCAGTTAAACCATTTGATTGAATTACTTAGGTCTGTGAGTCTCTACTAATTTATTGGTATTTTCTTTCTTACTGCTTCGGGTGGGAGAGTTTCTACTGATCTATCTTCAAATTTACTGGCCTTCTCCCACATTGTTCAATATGGTATTAATCACATCCAGTGAAATTTTCATTTCAGATTACATTTTTTCCTATTCTAGAATTTTTATTTATTTATTTACTTATTTTCAAAATAGCTTTTATTACTTGGCTGAGATTTCCCACTCATTGACTTATTATATTCAACATTTATTTTAAATCCTTGAACATATTTATAATGGCTTCTATAAAGTCCTTGTGTCCTAAGTTCAATAACTGTGTCATTTCAGAGTCGATTTATACAGAAAAGTTTTATTTACCTTTTTTTTTTTTTTTTTGGATAAAGGTAAAATATTCTTTCTTTGCATATCTAGTGATTTTTTTAACTGTGTACTAAATATGAATGCTACATAGTTGAGAATATATTTTGCCATCTTGGTCTAAAGAGTGTTGAGTTTTATTTATAGATAATTATTGAGAAATCAGTTTGATCATATTAGGATTTGTTTTTAGGCTTTGATAGAGTGGGAGAGAAGTTGTCCCTTTTCTGAGATTGAAATATACTGCTCTGAAGATGTGGCCTATATGAAGTCTCAACTGAATTCCTGGAATATTTAGAGGGGTTTCTCTGTCCCGGCTGAATAAATCTCCTGTGACTCCCAGTGCTATCCTCTGGAATTGTCATTCAGTTCACATTCTCTCTTATAGCTTTCTTCTCCCCCTCCAAGCTCTTGTAAAGTGATACCATGTGCATGCCTATCTTAGAATTCTGCCAAAAACTCCAGGGAACATCTACATAGATTGCTTGGGTTCCTTCCCTTTGAAGTTCCTCTTTAATAACCTGTCTTTTAAGTTCCAGTCACTTAAGCTTCCCCAAACTTTAATCCAATTAAAAGGCATAGGTAGCGAGACTTCGTAACAGAGCAAAATGTAACTATATGCTACTACAAGAAAAACACTTGAAATATAAAGAGACAGGTTAAAAGTAAAAGAATGGAAAAATATGTACTATCCTTACTGTAAGCATAAGAAATCTAGCATGGCTCTATTAATATTAGACACAGAGATTGAGAGAAAAGGCTATTACCTGTATTAAGAAGGTCATTTTTTGATGATAAATGGGTAATTCAAAAAGAAGAAAAGCAATACTAACAATATATTGACACAACAACAAAGTTTCCAAACACAAAGGAGAAACTTAAGGAACTAAAAAGATAAATAGATAAATTCACAGTTATGGCTGGAGATTCCAATACTTCTTCCTCATTAATTGATAGAGTAAGTAGATTTGAAGAACAATATTAACCAACTTGGCCTAGTTGACATTTACAGAATGTGACAGCCAACAACTTTATAATACACTTTTTTTTTTATTGCATCTGGAACATTCACCAAGATAAAACTAGTGGTACTATAATACACATCTCTATATATTTCAAAAGATTTAAAACAGAGTTTTTTTCTCTGATAATATGAAATTAAAATTGGAAAAAAAAAGACAAATAAATCTGGAAAATCCTCACATATCTGGGAAAAATCACATACTTCTAAATAACCTACTCATCAAAAGGAAAAAAAAATCACCATTGGAAATGATAAAAATTTAAAAATAATTGACAGTGAAAATACAATCTATTAAATTTTATGAGATGCAGCCAAAGCAATGCTTAGAGGAAAATGTATTGCCTTAAATGTTTATATTAGAAAATAAAACGCCAAAATTCAATGCACTAAACTTAAAAATACAAGAAAAAATCTAAGTAAATAAAACCCATGAAAGTAGAAGTAAGGGCAACAGTGAATAGAAATTGAACAAACATTAAAGATAATAAATAAAACAAAAAGTTGTTTTCTTTAAAATATTAAGAAAATTGATAAATTACTATGTTAATTAAAAACAGAAGAGGAGAAACACAAATTTCCAGGGTCGGTAATAAAAAGGATGATCACTAGAAATAAATCAGACATTAAAAGTATAATAAGGGAATGCTATGAACAACTTTATATCTAAATAAGGGAATGCTATGAACAACTTTATATCTAATATTTAACAACTTAAAGTTGAAAAATGCACTGAAAGAGAAAAATTACCAAAATTAACACACAGACTATAAAAACTGGTTAGCTATGTATCTGTTAAATAAATTAAATTTGTTATCAAACTCTTCCTATCAAAAGCACTCATATATCAGATCACTTTTGAATTTATCAAATTTCAAAAAATACCAATTTTTCACAAACTGTTTCAGAAAATAGAGAAAGGAACACATCACCCCTTTTTTGATGAACCTAGCTCAATGCTAATATAATAACGAAACAAGAACATTAAAATAAAAGAAAATCACAAGCCAGTATTTCTCATGAGCTTAAATGCAAACATTCTTAACAAAATATATATAAAAATGGATAATATATCATGACTAAATGGATTATTCAAGGAATGTCAGGTTGTTTTAACATTAAAAACTTAATCTAATTCACCAGAATTACCAGAATAAAAGAGGGAAAAACCATATGATGATCTTAATAAATGCAGAAAAAGCATTTGCTAATTTTCAACACGTATTCATAAAAAACTTTTGCAAGTAAGACTAGAAGGAACATTTCTCAATCTGATAGAGTTCCCCTAATATCAAAAACAAGCAATAAAAATTCACTTTCATCACGTCTATGCAAAACTGTACTGGAGAGCTTAGCCAGTACAATAGGCAGAAAAATATATAAAAGACATCGGGTTTGGAAAGGAAGAAATAAAACTATATTTATACATGTAGAATTATACGTGTAGAAAATGCAGAAGAATCTGTAAATAGTCAGAAATAAGTGAATTTAGCAGTTACTAGAGATAAGGTCAATTCTGGAAAATCATGTGCATTTTTATATACTAGCAAAGAACAGTTGGAAAATAAAAATTTAACATATTAAATAAAATAAAAATACTTAAGAAAATCTATGTATGGCTTCTATACTAAAAAGTACAAAATACGCCAAGAGAAATTAAAGAAGACCTAAATAAATGAAGAGATGTATACCATGTTCATGGATTGAAATTCAATGTTGCTGTAATATTCTATTTCCCAAATTTAACTCACTTCTATCTAAATAAAAATTCCAGCAGACTTCTTTCTCTTTGACAAGTCAAATCTTAAACTTTTATGGAAATCTAGAGGATTTAGAATAACCAAAGCAATATTAAAGAGAACAAAGTTAAATAACTTATACTACCTGATTTTAAGACTGCTTATGAAACTAGAGTTATCAAGACAGTTTGCATTGGTGCAAAACAGACAAATAGATTAAGTGAACAGAATATAGAGGCCAGAAATAAATTCACACAACTGATTTTTGGCAAAAGCTGCAAGGCAATTCAATAAGAAAAGGGCAGTCTTACAGCAAATGATGCCTTAAAAAAAAAGATATACCCATACTGAAAAAATAAAAACTAAACCATACCTAACACTAAATGCAAAAATTAATTTAGGATAGATTATAGACCTAAGTGTAAAAGCTAAAACTATGTATAAAGGTCTTATAAATAAACACAAGAGAATATATTATTTCACTACCTTTCAGTGACCAAATGTCTTATATGTAATGAAAAAAACTACAAACCATAACAGAGAAAACTGATTAATTGGACTTGGTCCAAATTAAAAGCTTCTGCTTATTAAAAAAAAACATTAAACATGAATTGGTACAATGAAATTCCACACAGCAATAAAAATCAATGAGCTATTGATACATACAGCAGCTTGGAAAAATTTCAGAGATGCTGAGTGAGAGAAGTCAACCTCAAAAGGTTACATATGGTGTGATTCCATTTATATGGTGTTCTGTTTATTTATTTGTTTAAAAAACTATAATATAGTGATAGAGAACAGATCACTAATTCCAAGGGGTTATGCGGGGGGAGCATGTGCCCACAAAGGTTAGATCATTTGGGGTGACAAAAATGCTCTGTATCCTGATTGTAATGGTGGTTACATGCATCTCTACATGTGTTAAAAGTAAGAGCAGTGTGCCCCCCAAAAACTCAACTTACTGCATGTTAATAAAAACATAAAATATATTAGTTGGCAACTAAAGATGAAGAAAAAAGATTTTGTAATACACACATTTGAAAAAGGACTGGTCTTCAGAATATACAAGGAATTCATACAACTCAGTAAGAATAAGAGAACTCAATTAAAAATAGGCAAACCATGTGAACAAATACTTCACAAAGATAATTGAATGACCAATAAGCATATAAAAAGCGATAAATGTCAATGATCAACAGGAGGATGAAAATTAAAAACATACTTGGAGAGCTATACGGAATCACTGAAATGCTTAAAATTTAAAAGACTATCAATGCTAAATGTTGATGAAGATATGGAGTAAACAGGTTGCAGAGCTCTCTTACATTGCTGGCTAAATGAAAAATAGTGAAACCAAATTGAAAAACAGTTTGATAGTTGACTAGTTCTTTCTCACACCACTAATAAAGACATACTCAAGACTGGGTAATTTACCAAGAAAAGAGGTTTAATTGACTCACAGTTCAGCATGGCTGGGGAGGCCCCAGAAAACTTACAATCATGGCAGAAGGGGGAAAGGGAAGCAAATATGTCCTTCTTCACATTGCAGCAGCAAGAAGTCCTGAGCAAAAGGGGGAAAAGCCTCTTATAAAACCATCAGATCTTGTGAGAATTCACTCAGTATCATGAGAACAGCATGAGGGTAACTGCCCCCATGATTCAATTACCTCCCACCAGGTCCTTCCCATGATACATGGGGATTATGGGAACTACAACTAATGATGAGATTCGGGTGGGGACACAGCCAAACCATCTCAGTAGTTTCTCATAGAATTAAATATACACTTTACCCTAGAGCCCAGCAATTCCACTCCTACACACTTACTCAAGAGGAATCCAAATATATGACTGCAAAAGATTTGTACAAGAACAGTCACCACGACTTGATTCATAATTGGTAAAAACCAGAAGGAACCCCAACATTCGTTAAAAGAACAGATAAAAAAATTGTGGTAGAATCACACAACAGAATACAACTCAGCAGTAGAAATGAGTGACCTATGGGTATGCACAACAGAGAGCCACAGAAACATTGTGGTGGTTGAGAGAAGCCAGATGCAAAAGAGTTCATTCTGTGGAATTCCATTTCTACAAAGTCCTAGAACAGGAAAAAACTAATTTATAGTTAGAAATAGAAACCAGAACAGTGATTGCTTGGATGGGTGGGAAGGCAGGCACTGACTGGGAAGGATAATGATGGAACTTCCTGGGGTGATGGAAATATCCTATATTCTAATAGGAATGTGAAGTACACATGGCTGTGCATGTGCCAAAACTCATCCATTTGTATACTTATGTGTCTTTTGTTGTATGCAAGTTATACCTTGATTAAAAAGAAAATAACGTGTCTCTGGGGAAGGCAAGATTAGGGATTAAGAGAAGAGGGGGTTAATAATATAACAAACAGACACACAGTGGCCTTGCCTGGACTTAGCATTGAAAGATGCCCAGTCCTGGGCATGGTCCAGCCTCCACCCAGCTCCCTCTGCACGCTCCTCCTCATCCCTGCCGCAGTGTCTTTCCTCTGTTCACCGTAGAGGATTTGGCAAAGCACACCCCCATTCTGATTTTCCCCTCTGGTTTGTCTGACATCACTCCTTCATTTTACTTCCCTCCCCTAAGGGGCTAGGAAGCTGGGGTTGGGGGTTAGGGAAGGTGTGAAGAAGAGAGGGAGAAGTGGCTTTTGCTTATTGCCTTCAGTTGGCCCCCTGGCTGCCCTGAAGATGAGCTTTAAGCCCAGCTCTGCAGGAGGACCAGGATAGCGCAAAGGGGTCTGGAGATGCTTATGGGAATAAGTCTGCATGGGGGCCACTCCAGGAAGGCAAGGGAGAGCTGGAGCTTTCCTCGCTTTGCATTTCTATTTCCCTTGGGTTGTTGTTGTTGTTTTCTTGTTTGTTTTTTTAACATACAATTTTACCTTCAAACTCTAGAGGCTGACAAAGGTGTCCCTGTCTCAGGAGGATAGAGTTCTGAGGCTCACCCTGCTCTGCTCAGCACAGAGGTTGTAACTGAGCAATCTTCCTTAACCCCTTGAGGGGGAAAAGAAAAGAGGCAGAGGAATGCATGTTTTCCTTCTCCCTTGTCATTCTGCTGTACTGACCTTTTGCTTAGCTTTTTGCTAATGTCATTTTCACTCTTGGTTGGGCTTTCTCGACAGTAAGGAAGACTTCTTTATGAAGCTGCGGTGATAAACTAGGGTCATGCATTCATTCACATCGAGGAAACCACTTCATCAGCTCTGACTTCAATATCAAATACCTCTAATCTAATCAGGAAAACAGCAAAACTCTGCAAAGTGCCCCTGTTAATCCTGTCACTTACTACCTCGCCAGATTTTGAAAAATGCAGTTTAATTAGCAAAATAAAAGAACTTAATCTTTCCCCATATTATTCACACAAGTAAAAATACATGCATTGGCTGAAGATAAAAATAAATTGCATAGGGCTACTAACCAAATGCAGGGGTGGGAGACAGAGGAGGCTGCAGTCACCCTGATTGTAGAGAACAAAACAAACTCTAGGCTTTGTTACGGTCTCAGTAAAACAGTGCAAAGAAATGCCTCTCTCCATAAATATTTCACACACATTTAATACAAGGAAGAACAATTTTTAGGCCAAAAGGTGTTTCAACACAGAAGAAAATATTCCCTCTATTTCATGTCGTAGTTTTTGTAACATGCAATAGGACTCTTCACAAAGTCGATGCTTTGGATTTTAATAAAAATTGTAGAAGACAAGAAAGAGAGCTTTTTCCTACAATTACCTTAAAAAAGAAAATAAGATCCCATCTTAAAAGACGATTGCAACAAAGAAGAAAAAACATCCTTTTTTGGTCTTTGCTTTTGAACTCTCACCACCTCTACCCTTTTACATATTCATAAAATGTATACGGAGCTAATTTTGAATGTGCCCTTTATGACTATATCACGGTCATAATATCGTCACGTTCTGAAGGCGTAATTAAAGATTTACCTAGATTTATGAGACTTTATCATTATCAATAGGGTTAAGGAATGCCGGGGAGACACATTGTTGGAAGATTTTGCTCAGCAATTTCTTGAGCAATGAGAATACTGGTATTACTTTAGTGCTCAAAAAAATGACTGTTCGGCACTAATATATGGCCCTTTATTAGAAAGGGAACACCAAAGACACTTCAGTCAAAACACTCCAGTGCCTGCTCACCTCTTCCTTTTGAGGGATGAAGAAGCAAAATGCCTTGCTCATCGAAATGTGAAAGTTGGAAACATCAGCTCCCTACAACAGAGGGTGGCTGACCTCTCAGCTCTCCCTCCTTATAGGTTGAGCCATATTGCATCCCGTGGATCAAGACGCCTTTAAAACAATAGGATGCAGGATGGAAAAATCCCAAACACACCTGGTTCCCAACCTGCTTGCTGCCTTTCTGTGGCCTTCCAATTTTAGTCAGGCGATTCTCTGGAAGGTTGGCTTCAGCAGCAATTTGAGCAATAAGTTGTTTTTTTTTTTTTTTTTCCCATGTGTGGCTAGTGTTTCATTTTTCTCATTCTCAGGGTAGTCTTCACTCAGAGCAAGACAAGGCTCAGAATGCCATTTTTCATGCAACATATGTTTCATGAAAATGAGCAGGCCTAAGCCCCATGTCGAGGCACCCTGCCTTCAGGCTTTGCAGGGAAGAGGCATGTGTTGAATCAGTGTCATTATGACAGCACCTACACTGGCAGAGGCTAATTTCCTTTTGTCCTCTAAGGATGGAGGGAGAGAGAGAGAAAGAGAGACAGAGAGAGATATATAGAATTGGCTCACATGATTGTAGAGGCTGTCAGGTCCTAAATCTGCGGGGCAGGCTGGTAGGCTGGAGACTCAGGGAAGGGTTGATGTTGTAGTTCAGATCCAAAGGCCATCTACTAGCAGAATTCCCTCTTCCTTGGGCAAAAATCTCTGTTTTTCTTAAGGCCTTCCCTTCAACCTATTAGATGAGGTCCACCCACATTATGGAGAGTTACCTGTTTGACTCCAAACCTAATGATTTAAATGTTAATCTCATCTAAAAAATACCTTCATGGCAACATCCAGATGTGTGTGGCCTTGTCAAGTAAACACATAAAATTAAACATCACAATACCTATTCTAGGGCCCATGAGTCTCACCTTACTTGTCCTCTGAATTAGAGTCTTACATATGCATTTTTTTGTCTAAGAAACTTATCTTCTTTTAACGCATCGGACACGTGGTGTATGGATTAAAGCAATACACTTCTATCTGCAAAGGAAAGCCATTCTAAAGGGGAAGTTGAGGCATGTCTGACATTGCAAGCAAAGCCAGCTAGCTTCTGCTTTCCTTTGAGGGATTCTATTTGACTCTCTGCTTTCCTTAGAAGCACTTGGAATGAGGATCTTGGGTTGGGTTGGTGGTTTAGGGTCAGTCCTCGGACCTGCCTAGGATTTGGATTTTTCATCACGGGCTGTGCATTTTGGTGTGACTTAGAAATGTTGCATGTACATTTCCAAAAGTGTGGAGTAAAGCAGGGCCTTCCATCATCCCCTAGGCAGGCTTCAGCTGGGTGCAGCTAAGAGGAGCTGAGGATTTTTGTCTGACAAATTCAGTTCTCCCTGGAACAAGAGCTCTCCGAGATTGCATATGGCCGACAATTCCATGCACTCTTCATTTTGGCTGGATACACAGCATCGGTACAGAAGTGATTATTTGGGAAGATGTTTCCCCAGCTTAAACCTGCTCTCAATGCCTCTGGAAAAGGTGGTTCTATCTGGGTTATTGCTCGGAATCTGGGCAGAGACTGATGGAGCTCACTCTCCAAGTTCATATTCCACATTGGAGGAATAGTAAAAATTACTTTATCTATATGTAGAGCATGCAGCTCTCATGGGAACCATATGGGAACAATCATGGTTTGCAGTGGGGATGACAGACACTGCATTCACCTGCAGTGGAGATGCCTGCAGGAGCAGGGGCTCTGGAGGATCTGGCCAGGGCTCCAGTTCCTTTTGGCTTCTCTTTGGAGTCCTGCATGTAGCTGTGTCCTTGACCTGACCCAGGATTCCTCATCAGTGCTAATTAGCCAGAATAGTGCATCCACAATGAGATGGCAATTTTTCATTCAATGAAATTGGCTGAAAATATTGCAAAAAAAAAAATAAAAAAAAATTCCAGCAACAACCAAAAAAAAAAAAAAAAAAACAGGAGAAGGCCACTTTCCAAGTCCCCTGGCCTGGGACTGTACCTTCACTTCCTCATTGCATTTTTCCTCCTTGTTGCATTTCTTCTGTCAGCCTGTGGGCACACCAACCAAACACAAATTATGCTGGTGTGGGTCTAGAGAGGGATGCCCATGCTTTCTGCTTACCATAGAGCCTCTCCCTGGTAGCTGGTGTAAGTCTAGCTCCTTAGAGCCCCACTGGCTGCCTGTTCTCCCTCCCCAAGCCACTCCAGGGGTTCTCTCTCTCCTCTGACCCAGCCACAGAGCACTGCTACTGCCGAGGGATTCTAAAGGAAACCCCTTAGACATGGATAAAACCCTTCTTCTCTCTGCCCAGATGGTGCAGCTTCCCAAAACAGATAACATCACCCCTGGTAATATTACCAGGCCTAAAATATTGCCAGAACCTACCCTGCCCCTTTGCTGAGTTCCCTGCCAATCTGCTTCCTGCATGGTAAGGAAAAGGCCATGAAGCCAGAAGATTCTGGATGGGTTTCCTCTTCGGTAATCACGCTAAATCACGAGACACCTTCTTATGCTTAAACATGGCCACTGCAAGATGAGGGAAGGTGGTGCTGTTCTGCTTGATTCTTCAAAAACTGGTAAGTGGATCTAAATCTCTGCTACCCAGACGAGTTAAAAACCTTGGTGTCAAACTGGAGAGCCACCTGCCCTGCCATCGTGTCATCTCTCCCCCTAATGAGCTCTGGGAGTGAACAACCTGAGATTCAACTTAGTCCTCCACCAAGCGGGCTGTTACAGATGTTCTGCATATACTGAAATTAGCAGGTGAGTTGACAAGATGGTGACATTGCTCATCTTCTTTCTTCAAGCTGCTTACCTTTATCAGTCTATTGTGAAGGTTATGGTAGTAGATACAGAATTACACCCCTGCCCCAGCGTGAGCTTCTGCACAGGAGAATGGCCAGATAAGGGGCCGGGCCCCAGTAGTAGGAAAATGGCCTGACATCAGTTATCATAAAAGCAACAGAAATCCTGTCAAAGCGTCCAGCTCTCACTTTCAGCATCTCGCACGTATGAAAGAAGGAACATCTGTGACATGCCCGTCAATATGTTTTAGCAACATTTTTTGGGACCAAAATTAACATTAACAGGAAGACAGGTTTGTGTTTCTCTGTATTTTCACTTATTAACACAACAATCCCAAGGTGATTAGCAATTCTGAGCTATGTTGGGCTGTGAATTTCCATGTGCAGCACTGAGACACAGGACAAACATCCTCAGTTTTAGCTCAGAGTTTGGGCTTGTGGAAATTTCAGGAAACCATATAGCTTTGAAAAGCTTGGATGTCTTTCAGTCCATGTTTAGATGTGAGGAAACGTGCACCAGAGAAAACAGAAATGTCACGGTGCCACTGTGTTGGATTATCTCCAACATTCGCTAAGTGCCTATGGTGGGTGAGGCTCTGTAGAAAGCAGGTGTACGGCCCGGACTTTGGTGTCTAGGACTGAAACTCATAGACTCTTCATTCATTCATTCATTCATTCTTTCTTTCGTTCATTCATTCATTCACTCACTAATCATCACTGGCTTAGCAATTCCTGAGTAGCAGATACTCTGCTAGACACTGCTAAGCCCTAGTCTACAGTAACATTCAGATATTAAACTTACCTGGAGGAGCTCACAGAGGGGTAAGGAACACAAACAAACTCAATCATAATTACAATACAAATTGCCAGGACCAGGGGCTTTACCAATTCCTGTGTTTTCAGGGAGGTCCAAGGGAACTGCCAGCTCTGGCAGTTGGGCTGTGTGTAGATCTCCCAAATCTCTGAGAATCTTTACCTCTCTATCTTACTGGGCTTGTGTGAAGGTTGAAAGCCCTTAGAACACTTGAGTGGCACTATATGAGCTCAATAAATGGTAGTCATAATCACCACCATCTTTACTATCACCACCACCACCATCATCATTACCACCACCATCACCACCATCATCGCCCCCACCATCACCACCACCATCATCACCACCATCATCACCACCAGCACCACCTACCATCATCATTGTTACCACCACCATCATCACCATCATCATCGCCCTCACCATCACCACCACCATCATCATCACCACCACCACCATCATCATCATCATTACCACCATCATCATCACCCCCACCATCACCACCATCATCATCATCACCACCATCACCATCATCATCATTACCACCACCATCATCACCACCATCATCGCCCCCACCATCACCACCACCATCATCACCACCAGCGTCACCACCATCATCGCCCCCACCATCACCACCACCATCATCACCACCAGCGTCACCACCATCATCACCACCAGCACCACCTACCATCATCATTGTTACCACCACCATCATCACCATCATCATCGTGCCCACCATCATCACCACCATCATCACCACCACCAGCACCACCACCACCACCATCATCATCATCATTACCACCACCATCACCACCATCATCACCACCACCACCATCATCATCATTACCACCACCATCACCACTATCATCATCGCCCCCATCATCACCACCACCATCATCCTCCACCAGCACCACCACCATCATCACCACCATCACCACCTACCATCATCATTGTTATCACCACCATCACAACCATCATCACCACCACCACCATCACCATCACCATCATTACCACCATTTTCACCACCTCCATCACTACCACCATCACCAGCACTACCACCATCATCACCACCATCGTTATCACCATCAGCGTTGTTACCACCATCATCATCACCACCACCACCATCATTGCCACCATCACAAACACCACTGTCACCACTACCATCATCATTCTTACCACCACCATCACCACCACCACAATTATCACTGTTACCACCACCACCATCATTGCCACCATCACAAACACCACTGTCACCACTACCACCATCATCATTCTTACCACCACCATCACCACCACCACAATCATCCCTGTTACCACCACCATCATCATTGCCACCATCACAAACACCACTGTCACCACTACCACCATCATCATTCTGACCACTACCATCACCCCCACAATTATCACTGTTACCACCACCATCGTCATTGCCACCATCCAAACACCACTGTCACCACTACCACCATCATCATTCTTACCACTACCATCACCACCACTACAATTATCACTGTTACCACCACCATCATCATTGTCACCATCCAAACACCACTGTCACCCTTAGCACCATCATCATTCTGACCATCACCATCACCACCACAATTACCGCTGTTACCACCACCATCATCATTGTCTTCATCATGGGGATAGATTCTCTGTTTGCCCCTCCAAATCTACTTTCTATCTTCCACCACCCTGCTCTGTACCCCAGGCAGCTGACCAATGTGGACTTCATCCATAGGCTCTCTTACTCTTTGACTTCTAGATGGGAATGGCTAATTGGGAACGCTATAAGAGAAGGATGTCAGAGGACAGTCAGAGTATTTGTTCTGTCTTTCTCTCTTCTGGGCCACCATTGACAGTGACTGTATTCTCCTGGAAAAGGTTATCAGATGACCTCTTCCACTGGACAGCTCTCTCTGGGTTCTGGTTACTGCTCCTTTCCTCGCCCTTCAGGTCACAAGGTGATAGAGGTTGCTGCTGCTGATAGCCCTGGAGTGTTTTATCTTCCCTTGCTGTTTTCTGTTAGTCCCTTTCCCCGTTGTTGTGAGTAGTCCTGTCAGGAAGTTCTTCAGTCACCCTTAGGTGTGTCCTAGGTTTCCTCACTAGGACCCTGACCATTCAACCATCATGCTCATCATCATCATCATCATCATCATCATCATCATCATCATCAGTGCCTTCTCCAGTCCGGGTCTCCTGCTCTGTCTTCAACCACTATGTTTCCTGATTTCCACCACCATCTTTCCCAGAGGCACAGGTGCACATTTCTTTAGCCAACTTTCAGGTATTGACACCTGAAGCTCAAGCACCTGGTGTTTGCATCCTTCAGGACTCCGCTCAGGCATTATCTCCTACAGGAGGCATCATTCACCTGTCCTTCCTCCAAGGTCCAGATGATAGCCTTCTGATGACACGTCTCACCCTGGAGCACAGTTTCCTTCTGCACCTTTTGCCCTGTGATTACTGCAGAGAGGCAAGGATGGTAGAACCTTCTTTTTTTCTTGAGACGGAGTTTTGCTCTTGTCACCGAGGCTGGAGTGCAATGGTGCAATCTTGGCTCACTACAACCTCTGCCTGATGGTCTCAAGTGATTCTCCTGCCTCAGTTTCCTGAGTAGCTGGGATTACAGGTATGCGCCACCACACATGGCTACTTTTGTATTTTTAGTAGAGACAGAGTTTCAATATGTTGGCCAGGCTGGTCTTGAATTCCTGACCTCAGGTGATCCACCCGCCTTGGCCTCCCTTACAGGTGTAAGCCATTGTGCCCAGTCGATAGCATCTTCTTTATGCCAACATTTAATATGGACTGTTCTGAATGTGCCCTTGTGGCAAGCAGGCACGAAGGAGGGGTGTGGATGAGGAACAACTGACATTTGCCCTGAATACTATTATCACTCCAGCTAGTCCCAGTAGCCAGGAGATGCTGACAGCTCTCTGCAAACTGTGACTACCACCCAGTGCTTAGCATGCTGGAGGGATTAGGAAACATTTGTTCAATTAAACAAAAAGAACGATCATATCTATCATCAATGGGAAGCTTACTATTTGCTAAGCCCTGAGCTAAGTAACTTCATATGTTGTTTCCTTTCATGCTCAGGCTGTCCCTGCTGTGAGCCTGACATTATGAGGAAATTGAGGCAGCTCTAAGCTCAGGCCTGTTAGCCTCCATTGTCTACACTTCCGACCACTAAAGCCCAGTCTGCGGTGTTTGATTATGAAAGTAGATGAGGGGAAGCCAGAAAGTGGACTACAGGCGCCTCTAAACATTTGTTTTATTCTCATTGTAAACATCAGATTCATGTCACATCTCTGTCCCCGCCTCCCTCTCTGCACACAGCTATAAAATGGGGCAATGATGGCACCTGGTCCTTGGGTTGCTGTGAGCTTCGAAAGAGAATATTCCTGCCCTGAGATCTCAAGTTATTACATTATAGATGTGGTCAGCAGACAAATGGGAAAAAAAGCAACCCCCAAAGATGTATTTGCTTCCCAGCCCACAGAACTTGTGACTGTTACCTTATACAGTAAACACTGGGATTTAAGCGAGGGATGCTGAAAGCAGGAGTTCATCCTGGAATTTCCAAGCATACCCTAAATGCAAGCACGTGTATCCTTGTAAGAGAGAGGCAGCTGGAGAGGAAACCCAAAGGCAGGCAGAGGAGAAGGGCATGTGAAGATGGAACAGAGAGTAGAGGGATGCGGCTGGAAGCCAAGGAACATCGCAGACGGCCAGCAGCCCCGAGGCTGGGAAGGCAAAGGATGGAGATTACGTGGAGATTCCCGTGGGGCCCCTTGAGGAAGGGCAAACATGCTGACACCAGCCCTGCTGGCTATCCTCTTATATCATGTCTCTCCTCCAGCTTCTGGGAGCACAGGAGAGCTTAGCACATCTCACTCTTCCCAAATCCAAGTCATTTTCAGAAATGTTTAATTTGAAATATAGCATGCCTGCAATAACCCACCGTGAAGGCACTGTGGTCCTTTGATGCATCTTCCTGCTGATGGATTCTTGGATAGGCCCCAGTTTATAGCAATTCTACACCATGTTGCTGGGAAAAGTCTACTGGGATAGGGCAGGAATATTCTCTTTTGTTGTTCACAGCAACCCAAGGGCCAGGTGCTATCATTGCCGCATATGCACATACTTCTTCCAGGTACATGCTTACGAGTGGCATTGCCAGGATGGAGGGTACACATGGTAGATACTGCCAGTTTTCCCAAGTGATTCTACCAGTCTCCATTTCTACCAGCAGGGCATGAGAACCCTGTTTGCTCCAGGTTCTTGTCAGCCCTTGGTACTTTCTGTCTTTCCAATTTTGCCAGTTTGTGTGGTGGTATCTCATTGTGCTTTTCTTTCTTTTCTTTTCTTTTTTTTTTTTTCAGTATTTCTCTTTGTTAAGAGACAGGGTCTCTCTCTGTCACCCGGGCTAAAGTGCAGTGGTGCAATCACAGCTCATGGCAGCCTCAACCTCCTTGGCTCAAGCAATTCTCCCACCTCAGCCTCCTTAGTAGCTGGGACTATAGGTGTGTGTCATCAGGCCTGGATAATGTATTTTTATTTTTGTAGAGATGGAGTCTTGCTATGTTGCCCAGTCTCAAACTGCTGGCTTTAAGAGATCCTCCCCACTTGGCCTCCCAAAATGCTGAGATTACAAGCAAGAAACATCATGCCTGGACTCATTGTGGTTTTAATTTGCACTTCTCTGATGATTAATGAGATTGAACAGCTTTTCATAGGTTCATGGGTTGTTTGGATATTCACGTATCTCTTCATATCTTTCTCCATTTTTATTTTGGATCATTTCTCACTCACTTACCTGAGTTCTTTTCCAACAATATGTTCCAAAATAATCTGTGAAAGTTAGCAACTTGATTGTCAACTCTGAAACATGTGCACACCCCTCCTCCCCCACACAGCCTCTCACCTCCTTAGGTCCGGATGGATCTAGAGGACTTCTGCTGGTAGGTCCAGCCAAGCCTCTCTCCTGGCTGTCCCCTGGGCTGGGTTATTCTCACCACCCGGCCTTGCCTCAGTCTGCATCACCTGCCTAGAGAGCCCTCTCTTCTTACCATTGTGAAAACTGACTCGAGGTGCCCCCAATCCCAGAGGGCTTCCTCCTCCTTCAGCCCACACAGAACTCTCCCCTCAGACCCAAGTTGCAGCCCCTCTTGGGTTCTCTTCCTTGTCTCTGAGTGAGCATCCTCTCATTTTATAGAGGAGTAATGATCATAGGCTCCTAGGGGCAGGGCTGTGTCTCCATCTTCTTGATTCCCAGATGAGAGCCTTCCCAAGTACTGGGCAGAGATGTGGGGCTAAACAGAAGCTGATGCCAGCCAGGCCTGCAGTGCTCAGGGACAGGAGGTTGGAGGAAGAATGCTGGCCACTCCCCACCTGCTTGTGGCCGGGGCCCCACTGGCCACCTCCACTCAGAACAATCGAGAGCAGACACACAGCTGTTCCATCTGAGGCCCTGTGCTTTGGGCATTCCTGCCCCTTTGCACCCAGCAAGGACCCGAGCCAGAGCCTCCTTCTCCCTGCCAGGATGTGCCCCCTTTCCTGAAGACCCTGCCAAGGAGGAACCTTGTCCTTCGTGTCACCCTCGTGCCAGCCTCTGAGACCCAGTCTGACCCTGACCATATGGCTGAACCCCACCAGAACCTCTCCACACAGAGTCCTAGAGGAAGGCTCATCGGAGCAATGCTTCCAAAACCAATTGTTCTATCTAAACTTTGTGAAAAACACAAACAAATTAAAAACATGACAACTTGGGAGAGATGATTTTAGCTTAAGTCCTATATAGGGGTATTTCTCTTCACAGTTTTAGCAAGATTTATGCACATAACATTTAACACTTGAAGACAGCTTCTCCTTTATTTCATTTTATTTTATTTTTTTTCATTAAAATTGATCAACAAAACACAAAGCTGTATGTGCCAACAGGAAGGCGCAATGTAAAAATTCCCAGCCGAGGGCTGGCTGGCTGTGCAGGAAACTGACCTGGGTCTATCCAGCTCTGGGTCTCTTGGGGCAGCCTTGCCAGTCATGATGAACTGGGCCATTGGGTGGCCCCTTTATCCTACAGACAAATGGCCTCCCAGGGCTGGGGTGAGACCACAAGGCTCATTTCCACTCCTCACTTTCCCAGGGAAGCCCATCCTGGGACTCGCCGTGTTTGGGCTTTGATTTGCTGTGTCGGACCCAAGTCAGAGGGGTCAGGCCAGGGGATGTTTTGCTCCAGATTAAAAATAAAAGCCAGAATGCATGCAGGGGGGATTTGGCTGTCAGAGATGGATTTTTGTTTATTCCCGTAAGGTTTGATCTCATCCAGTCTACTTTCTTCCCAATCCCTCTCCTAGTCCCACTCCTGTTCAGCCCCCTGACTCCTTCTGGTTCTTATCAAGCACCCTCTCCCCTCTGTACCAATGTCACCTTGCCTCAGCAAAATTCCATGCCTCTCTCTCCTAGATCTCCAATCACCCACAAAACGTTGTCATTTATTCAGGATTTCGTTAATTCAAGAAACAGCTGGTGGATATAATACTCTCACAGAGAAGACAAACCCATAAATACGTAGGCAAATAAATAACTAAGATAAAATCATAAAACACCAATACAAAGGGAACACAGCAGGTGTGATGGTTCATTTGAGGTGACCTGGGCCACAGGATGCCCAGATTCTTGGTCAAGTGTTATCCTGGGTGTTTCTGTGAGAGTGTTTCTGGATGAGATCAGCATTTAAATTATTACGCTAAGCACAGCAGGTGGCCCTCCACAATGCGGGGTGGGGTGGTCATCCAGTCAATGGAAGACCTGAATAGAACAAAAAGACAACCTCCCAGGAGGAGCAGGTAGCTCCTTCTGCTCGATGGATGGAGGTGGGACACTGGTCTTTTTTTCCTGCCTTTGGGCTTGAGCTGAAACATCTCCTCTTCTTGGGTCTTGAGCCTGCTGGCTTTCAGACTGCAACTGACACTGTTAACTCTCCCGGTCCTCAGGCCTCTGGGTTCAAACTGGAGCTACCCCGTGGGATCTCTTGGGTCTCCCCCTTTGCTGACTGCACATCTGGGGACTTCTAAGCCACCATAGTCACATGAGCCAATTCTTTTGTTTGTTTGTTTATTTTTGAGATGGAGTCTCGCTCTATCTCCCAGGCTGGAGTACAGTGACCTGATCTCAGCTCATCGCAGCCTCCACCTCCTGGGTTCAAGTGATTCTCCTGCCTCAGCCTCCCGAGTAGCTGGGATAACAGGAATACCACCACACCCAGCTCATTTTTGTATTTTTAGTAGAGACGGGGTTTCACCGTGTTGGCCAGGCTGGTCTTGAGCTCCTGACCTCAAATGATCTGCCAGCCTCAGCCTCCCTAAATGCTGGGATTACAGGGAGCCGATTCTGTATAATAAATCACTTTACATCTATGTATCCTGTTGATTCTGTTTCTCTGGAGAACCTTGACTAATACAACAGGATCCAGTGGGAGAGAGTGACCAGATTGGAGGGAATAATTGAGCTGATGAGGAGAAATAGCCAGATATTCAAAGCTCTTAGAAAAGAACGTTTTAGGCGCCAACCATAGCATGTGCAAATGCCCTGGGATGGGAACATTTTTTTTCAAGAAACAGAGAGAAGTAAAACATTTATGAGTGCTTTCCATTTGCCACCTGATGCCCAGAATGTCCTCATGTGAGCATATTCCTCACCTGAGGCACAGATGACATATTCTTAACATGACCTCATTTTTAAATGTTCTGTGTAGTCTGTTGTACTGAATTAAACGCTATAGGTAAGAACTGAGCAATTGAGAGTAAATGCAGATTTATTGTTTTTCACAACAAACAAGGTAGTCAGGGATTCCTTGTTTACAAACTGTTTTGCATTAATTAAATGCAATCTGGAAGTCATTTTGTCTCCTTTCTATCTCTCAGACCCCACATCTAATCTGTGAGGTAAGCGTGTTGGATTCCCTTTAGAGTATTTCCACATTTAGAATATTCTCACATCCACAACCACTGCTACCAGCTTAGTCCCTCACCTCCAGGCTATGTGTGCCCCATCCCACATGACCCACGACACAGTTGTTGGATCTTCCTTTTCAAATAAGGGTCAGATAATTAACACTACTTCTCAGCACAAGAGAACTACAAAGGACTGCAATTTCATCTAAGCATAAGCCACAGCCTTTATGGTGGCTGTGAGATCCTACATGGTCTAGCCCCATCACTTTCTGTCCCTATCTTGGGCTTTTTATTCCTAACTCCTGCCACTCCCTCCTTGTATTTCCACTTGTATTCCCACTCACCTGCTGCTGTGCCGGGTACAGGTCAGTCCCACTTCTGCCCCAGGGCCTTTGCCTCTCTCCCTAAGATACTCTTCCCCTAGATTTTCATGGCTCCCTCAATCTTAAAATCTTTGCTCAACCTCCCCTCAATGAGCCCAATCTCATTCATCCTATTTACATGGCCGCTGCCAGCTGCTTAGCTTGCTTCAGGTCTTCTGACCACTTCACTTTGTTCTAGTCTTCCGCTCCCTGCAAATACTTCTGAAATAAAATATGATCTATATGTTCATGATGCTTTTTACTTACTGTTTGTCTTTCCACTAGAACGTTAAAGTATAGGGATTGTTTTTCCAGTTTTGTTCACTGTTGGCATGTGTTCTCTGCTGAAGAATTTGAAGTTCACTGAAGGAACACTTGCCTGTGCATTTCTTGAGTATGTGTGAATTGCATGTTTTGCATTTCAGACTTGTGTGAAAACTAAGGTAACAATTCATTGGAGTGTACATGGGAGATTTGTACTGCTGCTGCCACCACGACTACTGAAGGAATGTTTGCAATGGGATGAATATTATACCAAATTATTGCCTGATTTTCTCGGAACATTTCAAACTCATCCTCTTAGATAGACAGTGTTATCTTCCCCAATTCACAGATGAGCACGTTGAGGCATAGAAAGGATCAACAACTTGCTGGCGGTCACTAAGTTGATACTCTCAGTAGCAGAGAGTCAATCCAAGAAGTGTGACTTCAAACCTCTGCCCTAAATCTTGGTCAACCGCCCTTCCAAGGGTACTATGATATGGAGGTAGCTGAGGGTGGGACATGGGTGAAGTGCACCTCCAAACCAGGTCTCTCCAGAGATCTTCCTTAGTTGTCATGGTTGTTTCGGTGTCTCACGGAGCACCAGTATGCCCCCAACCATGGGACCCTCCATTAAAACAGACCTGTAAGATCTGGAATGAACAGATGGGTCTTCACTAAGGAGAGGTTTGCATGGTTACTCAGATCTCTAATCCCCGAATGGGGAGAAGATTTTGGAGAAATGGAACACTGGGCAGGGAATTCTGGCCTCTGTGGGGAAAGGGAAAGGCCTGGGGTAGAATGGACAGGGCTCTGATGGAAGGCCTTCTCAATACTGACATCACATTAATTCTAGTCCTAGTGCACATGGGCCCCACCCTACCAAATCCACTCCTACCCCACAGGGAGTATGAGGGCTTAGTTATTGAGCATAAATACCTTTTATAGGCCATTCTATCTTTTCTTTTGAAATAGGCCTAATTGTCCCATAGAACTGAGATTTATTATTTTTTTTTTCTTTTTGAATAAACATAGAAATTCATCCTCCTTGTCTTAAAGCTTGAAATTTACCTTTGTCTGATCTGAGTCCTTTTCTCAGGAAACTGATTCTCAGCTTTCTAGATAGAATCAGCACATCCAGACTCTGAGATTCCAGACCACTCCCTAATTTCAGTTTTCCCACACATAGTTACATTTCTTCCCTGCTATAAAAACCTCTAATTTGAATCAGTTGGGAAGATGGATTTGGGACTCATCTCCCATCTCCTTGGCTGCACCATCTGAATAAAGTCTTCTTCCCTGGCAATACTCGTTGTCTCAGTGATTGGCTTTCTGTGCAGGGAGCGACAGGATCTAGACCAACCCCCTGGCATTTTGGTAACACTGCCTTCAAGCTGTAGAGTAGGACATGGCAAACAAACACCCTGGGACTCAGAGACCCAGGCAAGGCTACCAAGTAGGGGACTGGCATCTCTCTTTTTCTTCCCCCACCAACTCATTTTTTCTACCAAGTGTAATTTTTTTTACCAAGATTATTTTTCCTACCAAGTGTAAATTTTCTAATTTTGATCTGTTATACCTAAATTCCCTTTCTAAAGGATTTCTACTCTAAGAAACAAGTTGATTTCTCCATTGAAGGTTCCACTGTAATTAAACTGATTGCTGAAAAAGACATCATTCTTCTTTTAATAAGGCAATTTGCATTTTCAATAACTTTAGCCTCACTTGCTGAAAGACAGTTTGAAAGTTTGTTTGTATATTCTCTCACTCAAATGTTTTCAGATTGCCTTACCTCATTTCTATTAATGGGGTGATAATGGAAAGAAAATGCAAGAAGAAATTTCTTTTAACAACAAAAAAATATTTACTTTGTTTCAAAGCACTACAATTAATGGACAAGAGGGACTCTGTGGGGAAACATCTTGTCAAAATCAGGTGTTTTGTAGATTACTTTTAATTTCCTGTCCATAAACTGATGCTTGCAGTCTAGTTGGACTTGGAGGGGTATGAGGGAAATATGGAACCCAAAGAATTACAGCTAATGAGAACAGATGAACCACAGGACTCAAGAGCATGTAGATGTGGGATGCTCTCTTTAGCTGCAGGAAGAATAGTTTGGTGAAGATAAGAGTCACATTTTTTATGGGCTGAATGTAGGTTCCCCCAATCCCCCAATTCATATGTTGAGGTCCTGCACCTCAACATGATGGAATTTGGAGAATGAGACCTTTGTGAGGCATCAGGTTTAGATAAGGTAATGAGGGTAGAGCCCTGATGATGAGATTAGTGCCCTTCTAAGCAGAGGAAGAGACACCAGAGCTCTGTTTCCCCCATAAATCCTTATGTGAGGACTCACCAAGGAGGTACCTGTCTGCAAACCAGGAAGAGAGCCCTCACCTGAACCTGATCATGCTGTCACCCTGATCTCCAACTTGCAGTCTCCTGAACTGTGAGAAAATACATCCCTGTTGTTTAAGCCTCCAACACTCATCACATTTGTCCCCATTCAGCAACGGTGACCTTCTTGCTAGTTTTGCTACTCCTGAACCCAAAGTGAGGCTTCATGGCTTTCAAAACATTCATGCTACATTTCACCTTGCTTGTTAAGCATTCAGCTAGACCCTATTAGCAGTGCAGATGAAAAACAGCTGACTGCTGTCTGTCGACAAGATGCCAGAACCCATAAGATGGGTTTATCAGCAAACTTCTCCATGCCGAAA
The DNA here is from genome assembly GCF_037993035.2 of Macaca fascicularis. Classification (NCBI taxonomy): domain Eukaryota; kingdom Metazoa; phylum Chordata; class Mammalia; order Primates; family Cercopithecidae; genus Macaca; species Macaca fascicularis. Next base: position 38,432,448 of record NC_088393.1, on the reverse strand, counting down.
TCCCCTGCCACTATGGTGTGTGACGTCTCCACCCGGGCATGAAAACCCGGGACAGTTCTGGGGCAGCATATATACTCATAACCAAATCCCAGATATTCCTTCTGTCTTTGGAAATTTGCACATCGCTCAAAGGACACATGGCCACGGGCTCACCCTTAATGGCATTCTGGAAGATCACAGCATTGCTCGGTATTTCTGCGGCACAGACTCAGGGAGGCTGTGTCTCCAGGAATGGACACAAACCTACTTTTTTTTCATTGTGGTAAAACACACGTAATAAGAAGTTTGCCATTTTAACAATTTTTAAGTGTACAGCTCAGTGGTATTAAGTGCATTCATATTGTTGTATAACCATCATTGCCATCCATCTCCAGAATCCTTTTATCTTCCCCAGCTGGAACCCTGTACCCATTAAACTGTAATTCTCCATTCCCCCTTCTTCTTAATCCCTGGGAGTGCTGTTCTACTTTGTTTCTATGACGTTTTGCCTATTTATTCATCTACCAATGAACACTTGAGTTGCTTCCACTTTGGTTATTGTGAATAATGTTGCTATGAACATGGATGTATAAGTATCTCTTCAATTCTTCAGGGTATAGACCCAATAGTGGAGTTGCTGGGTCATATGGTTATTCTATGTTTAAAATTTTGAGGAACCCCCATACTGTTTCACACTGGCTGCACTATTTTACATTCTCACTGGCCTTTTGCTTTCTTTTTCTCTGCTTGAACAACTAGTCTCTCCTTTTTTTTTTTTTTTTTTTTTGGTCGTCAACGTCTGCTTTAAATAGCATGAAGTCCACTGCGGGGAGTGACTATCTTCCCCAGCCCTGTGGTTCTCCCATTTCCAGCACCCTGGAGTGGGGATTTTTGTATTTATTTCTTTTGGGATCTAATTTTTCAATATGTCCTCTTCACATGTTCATATAAAGGGCTGAATTTATAGAATAGTGGAACCTTGCATGGAGACTCAAGCTTATGACAGTTGGATGCTTTTCTCCCTTAGGATGAGTTGCTTTTTATACATCCCAGACTATCCAAGTATGCAGCGGGCCACAGACAACGTCCTATGGGGCTTAAGACTGGCTGGTCCAGGCCAAGACCTGGGTACAGAACCTACCGTATTCCACAAGGCCAAGGTATACTGAAAGGCACAGAAGGGACTGAAAGACATTGGCTTTTCTTTGTTAAGTGGTGTCAAAATCTAGGCTGCATCCCTGCCTGAGTTGTGCCAAAAGACGTTGAGCTTGCTGGGGGAAGCCAGTGTCTCCTCTGACCCTTTGAGTTAGTCATGATGATAAGCTTCAATCTTCAGAGTTTATGGTGGTTGCCATTTTCCAAGTGGATTTCAGGCGCTTTGCTCTCTCCAATTTCTAGCTTTGGCTCCGGTTGTTCAGTAATGCAATCCTGAAAGGGTGAATTTGGACAATCGCAGCTTGGCCATTTTGAGCACATATGCTAGAACTAAGTCTTTTTGGCCCAGCTGTAGCTTGAATCTAATGAAAATGACAGATAATGCAGCACTCTGTGTGCCTGCCAAAAAAGAGGATATTTCCCATGAGGTAGCACCTGGTGATGCAGAAATAGACACTATAGATTTGTGATTGGCTGGTGCGTATGCGTATTCATATCTAGTCTGTATTATCAACCACACAAGATCACATCTTGGATAATAGCAGCAACAATGGCATGCATAAAAATTACTGCAGCAAAAAGGAAGAAAAGTACTAGATCAATTATGTCAATTATGCACGGGTACTTTTTCCCCTCATAGTTTTAACATTGAGAAAAGGTGGCGTCTATCTCTGATCTAATTATTCACATGCTTATTTGTGGGTTTCCCCCCTCTTTGCGCTCTCCTCTTTTACAGGCAGATATAAAAGAGCTCTCTTTTAGAAACACACCGTGGACTCAAACGTGCCTACATACATATGTGACTTACATTTGAGCAGTTGAATAATCAGTAACTTGAAAGTAAAGAGGAAACGCCTCTGCGTGTTCTAAAGGGAAGCAACGGGAGGGGTATATACTGAGATGACCTTACCTTAGAGCAAAAATGCCATCAGCCTCGAGAAGTGTCATAAATTAAGTTGCTATTTAAGCCCTGATTCTAGTAAAAGGGTCCAAATTTCCAAGGTGCCTTTAATGACTCTGTGCTCAGTGACAATGAAGTATTTCTTTAACAGACTGCCACTGAGCAAACATAAAAAATGTGTGGCTCTGGAAAGAGAGCTTGCTATTTTCCCTTTCTTCTTCTCCTTCCTTCTTCCTTTCTACCCCGTTTTTACCATCCTTTCCTATTGCTCCTTCTTTGGTGGCCTTCCCTTTAAAGATGCAGTTGAAAACCCTCAGCACACAATCTCAGAATGAGACAAGGGTGGAATACTGGCAGCCTGTGTTCAAGTCTTGCTGGACTTGCTCTGTGGCCTCCTCTGTGACCTCGATAAAAGTCTCCACCCTCACCACGGACACACAAACCACTGTTACACCATCTTTAAAGTGAGGGGTCTTGAACTGGATGTTCTCCCAGGTCCCTTCAATCTCTCTGATTGGAAGGAAAGGGTAATTTACCTAGGCTAGCTTAGGAGGAAGGTGATTTTGAAAGAGAAATACAAAATCATTAAGCAGATCAGTAAATTTGATAATGAATTGTTTCAATTACATTCAGGTGGCAGCAGATGTTAAATTACTTTAGCAGAACCAAGCTTAGAGCTTTGTGGTTTACTTTTCTCATTTAAATATATAGATGCAAAGGAAGAAATCACATTTCCAGTCCATCTTCTCAAAAAGCCCTGCTGCGTGAAGCCCCCTAGCATAACTTCTGTTGGTCGGGAGATCAGGGACATGGGGCTCTGGTCTCAGCTCCACTTCCCAAAGATTGCATGTGCTCTGGGTGGAGCCTGTCCCTTTTTGTGTTAAAGATCTGCCATCTATGAATGAGGGATAGACTCATCTCTGCCCCCAAAATGTGCCATGCTTCCTTGAACTGTCATCTACCTTTGCCAGTCTTTGAAATATATATCTCAAGTATATTTGTGTTGAGCACACAGTACATTTTCATAAGCACGTGGCTTGTGAGCTCCTGTGGGACTGGATATTTTTGCACGCCATAGGGGCACGTAGTCTTCTGGGGAAACTTATGATGATATTGGTTGTAGCAGTTGCAGGGGTGAAAAGGGATGATGGAAGATGGACATTTCATCCTAGCACTGGCATCTCGGCTGCCCTAGGCAGGCTTCCTGTGAACCCGAAGCCCAATATGATCCCCAAAGGGTCACGCTCATCAGCCCAGTTGACCCTGGGAGAGGCTGGACTCCAGCATCCAATGGAGGAGGGATAAACAGCATCTTGGTCCCAGAGAGCATCTCTCCATCCTCTCCCTTCTTGGCTGCAGCCTTCCTGGGAGCCAGTTGCTCCCAGGCCTGGCTCTAGAATGCTCTACACAGGATAGGCACAGTGCAGATGCCACCTGTTCCCTCTCCCTCGAAGTCCCCACTCTCTATCCAGGCTCCCTGCCCTGCCGCGTGGAACAAAACCACACTAGGTCTGCTGAGCTCCTGAGACAACTGCCTCTTTAAGAACTTATCTCATATTTTCAGAAATTGACTGTGAAAATTCTAAGTAATGGTGTGACATGATCACACTCACTTTCTGTAGTTAATCCTTCACGAGGGTCAGGCACCCCTCTCTTCTCAGTGGCTCATTTGATTGTCACCTACCTTGCACAAAACCTCCCAGCCCCGAGCACTGTCTGGTGGGTTGACAGGCAGTCAGAGTGCTGAACGCTGTGCAGGAATAACTGAATTAGAAAAAAGCTGCTGGCGCTGTAATAAAGCGTTTAATGGACAGACAGCCTCTCTTGCCTTCCTTGGGGTAACACTAAATCCCTTTTTATTGTAGTTTGCACAGATGTTAGTGAGTTATCCATTTCTCTAATCATACTAGAAGTCGGCACATCCATCTTAAATAAGAAGACCAGCCCACTTGCTTTTACAGAGTCCTTTTTCTAATAAACTTGTGTCAGTTTCAGGTCAGTTTTACCAATACAAATAAAATTCAAACAAATAAAAAGTATATTGTCTCATGATGAGATTTATGTAATTATGTCCCTTAGGTCACTTTAAATTTTCACAGGGAGTTACACCCTGCCTAGTCCTTATTGTGGCCTGGATTTTTCTCTGATTCGAGGACACACACAAACACCCACCCACAGAGTTTACAATATTGGATCGCCCCGGGTCAGGGCAGACCCTTTGGTGCAGAACAGCCCTTGTTTATGTCCGAGGGCTGAGCTGGCCTGTGGGTGAGCTGCACTCGGGTCTTCTCTGAAACCATCCCCACGAGGTCACAGTTTTTGTTTTTTTTATTTATTTTATTTTTGGATGACTTCTTTTACATCCAATCTGTGCTCGAGGTAGGCCAATGTTCCACCCTTATTGTGGTCTCATAGACCACCCAAAGATCTTCTTGCAAAAGAAAATTTTGCAAAAGAGGTTCATGTCATGGAAAAAAAAATGTGTTTTTTAAAAGGACACAGTGGGGAAAAAATCCTACACACCAAGGTGCTCCCATCTGCAACTTCTGTGGACCTGGGAAAGGTCACCTGAAGTTCAGGCCAGGATAAATAATTGCTGTGGTGAGGGTTCCTTTTTTCCTCTCCGTGGAGTTGATGGGTTCACAGCGGTAGCTGAATCTTGATAGATTGGCAGACGCTGAAAGGAACCGCTAAGCGGTGACCGGGGCAGGGCTGCACTTCAGTTCTCAGGGCAAAGGGTGGGCAGTGGAGGTTCCGGGGCTGGGTGGACGACAGGGGCCAGGTGACAAAGCCGCCTCTGTCCCTGCACAGAGCAGGAACAAACGCTGGCCCTGGCATCGTCCCCGGGATGGGCTCGGCAGGGTGGGCTTCTCCACCACCACGGAGGCCCGAGGCTGCCGCTCGCCTTTGTGCACAGAATTACTGCTCTCTGGGGTCTCCCCTGCAAGTGAGGAGGCTGCCTCTGTTGTGTTTCCTGGTCCAATCGGCCACTTCATAAATCAAAGACGATGGGTGGTGCATTAACCATTTGATGTCCTGTCGCAAGAGGGAAAACCACCATAGCAGCCACAAAGGGGGAAGAGGAAGAGAGCTTGGTGGGAGCTGCACCTCACCCCGGGGACAGCTGCTGAAACGGGAGCCTTCATGCACACAGTGTCCTTAAAATCTTTGAATTCCCTGGCTCACTCACCCATCATTCTGCCAAAACTGAGGTCCAGAGAGGTCGGCGTGACTCGTGTAAGCTCCATCAAACAAGCGGATGGAGAAGCTCAGACTGGGACCTGAGGCTCTGGCTCCTAGCACAGTGCTCCTTCATTCACTCACTCATTCATTCATTTATTCAACAAATGTGTATGGAGTACCTGCTCTGTGCCAAACACTGTGCTAGGCTGTAGGTGGCCGCTGGGGAAATATTTAGAAAAGTGTCTAGCATTTCACATTAATAAAGAAGTGTTAGTGTTTCTTTCTTTGGTTATTAATGAGTAAGTATGCAATCCTGCATACCTGAGGTTTCTAGCCTTCCAAGGGCTCTTGTTGGGCTTCTCTCAGGGCTCCAGGTCAACAGTGCCTCCCCGGAAGTCACAGTGCAGGAACAGTGAGGCATTCAGCTTCCATGGGCAATAGTGCCATGTTCTGGGTCGATGGCCTGAGAAGCTCTAAAACAGCTACCTGGCTGGTCTTGCTGTCTTTCCTACCCCTCCAATACCTGTCCCCTTTACTGTCTTCTAGACCATTTGCTGTCCCTGACCACCAAAAAGGTGTCGGGGTCAAGGGTCTGGACTCAGGAGCCAGCCGCTCACATGAGACTTGCAGCTCGACCACCTGCTCACTGTAAGCACCAACTGGGGGACATTACTTAGCTTCTCTGCACCTCAGCTTCCTCAGTGTAACATGGGGATGATAAACATGCACTTGCTTCTTAGGATCTTGAGCACATTGACTGAGTAAATGCCCATGAAGCACTTAGGAGAGTGCCTGGTGCAGGGTAAGTCCCCAGTATACACGTGCAGCTTTTCTCAATGGGATTATTGTTGCCCAGTGACTCCTCTGAGCTGTGTGCCCCAGCCTGTCCTTTTAATCCATGTTCCTCACTGGGGCCACAGTCATCTTTCTTGTTCTTTGTTTGTTTGTTTGTTTTGAGACACAGTTCCACTCTGTTGCCCAGGCTGGAGTGCAGTGGAGCCATCTCCGTTCACTGAAACCTCTGCCTCCCGGGTTCAAGTGATTCTCATGCCTCAGCCTCCCGAGTATCTTGGATTACAGGCACAGGTGACCATACCTGGATAATTTTTGTATTTTTAGTAGAGGAGGGGTTTCACCGTGTTGGCCACTCTGATCTCAAACTCCTGACCTCAAGTGATCCACCCACTTCGGCCTCCCAAAGTGCTGGGAATACAGGCCTGAGCCACTGTGCCCGGCCACCATAGCCATCTTTTAAAGCATCTTACCAATAACTGTACTCCCCACTGCAACTGTCATGCCTCCCTATTCTCCACTACAGAATCAATCCGAGTTCTAAAAATTGGCATTCAAGGCCCTTTATAATCAGATTTCATCTTATCTTTCCAGCCTTAGTGCTACCAACTCAACCTCAAACCCTACGCTTTAGCTTATCTGGCCCCATCCATCCATCTGTCTACCCTCCCCCCCATCTACCCATTTAAACATGCACACCCATATTTCGGACTGATGAAATAGCCCAAAGATTACATTCTTATCCAACAAACCTTATCCTTTCTATAAGGCCCACTAGTTTACTTCCTCTAGGCATCCTTAAGAACCCACCTTAGTTCATCTCCCCTGGCTTCACCGCTTCATGTCCCAAGGCTTGGGTGTCAATTGTAGCTCCTGGGAATGTTAAGAACATCACTTTCCTCCTCTAGATAATGGAAGAGACCTACCTTATTGGTTGCTGTGTCATTCAGTGGGTCACATAAAAGCTTTAGCACAGGACCTGAGACAAAGTGGGTCCTCAAAGAACTGGAATTATTATATTACTTGCCAAGCTTTCCAGGTCTTGGGGTCTCTCTGAGTGCCCACGGCCCTTATGTTGACACCCCTGGCTGTGCCATGTTCCTTGTTACCTCCCTACTTTGGGTTGCTCTTGCCTAACCTAACGTATGCTGAGCACATAATACATGCTCAAGAAAACATTTGGCTTAGGGATAACAAAGAAATTTCACAGCACTTGTTAACTTTGACCGATTGTGAGTAACTGCATAGAGAGTTAAGTTGACAAGGATTCTGAGGCTTTGCCTGATCCTAGTGGTAAAGAAATTTCATGATCAAAAAATGATGTGTGCTGTGAGGTGGAAAAGGAAAGAGAGGCAAGACTCCAGCTCTCCATGCCCCAGGAAAATCCAAGAAAGTTTGAAAAAAGCCATCATCCATTTACTCATCCATCCATTCAAGTGTTTGAGACAAATTTGGGCGGGCCAGGAAATAATTTCCCCCTCCTCTATTTGCAAAGCTAACATAAATTATTGTTTCATCTGACAGCCCGATCGTAGCAACATTTCCATTATCCATTCAAGAGTGATGTTATCACTTTCTGAAAAAGTATTGAATGAATATTATACTGTAAATTCTATCTGATTATAATTAGATTATAATTAGATTTTTTTTTTAAGTATTTAATCATTACTGAGTACCTACTGTGGGCCAGGCACCATGTTGGGGTGCTGGGGAAAAAGTGATCAGTAGGACACACAAGGAACTCACAGATCCTTGGAGAATAAAATCAGGGGAGCAAATAATGAAGCTTCAAATCGCCACATTGGCTTCACTACCTAATTATGTGTGAGCACAGCCACTGACGAGCTCCCTTTCTTTGGGCTCTAAAATACTCACCAGGTACCTCAGCTAGATGTATATGAAAGCGACCTACAGATATCAGGAGATAACACCCCACGTTGGTGGATGGCAGGAGTCAGGAGTATGGCCAGTGGGCCACATCCAGTCCCATCACCTGTTTTTGAAATAGTATCATTGGAACACAGTCATGCCCCTTCATTTACATATGGCGCATGATTCATGCCCTACAATGGCATAGTTGAGTTGTAACAGAGACCGTGTGGCCTGCAGAGCCAAAAATATTTACTATCTGGCCCTTTACAGAAAGAGCTTGCCACAACATGGCTAAGGAACAGAACAGGCTGATTCCAAAAATGCAGCTGCATGTCTGCCTGATTGGGTCCCGCACATCAGGGCCCAGGAGGTGGCCCAAAGGTGCTGAGGGGAAGGGTGACTCAGAGGGGTTTCCAGACACCAGGAACTGCAGATACGGCTCAGAAAACGTCTCTTATGGAGGAAATGTTGTGTGTGCTTAAGGGAGGTCAAGTAGAGAGTGAATTCGAAAGAGGAGAAACTGTGGGACTCATATCCCTAAAACTGTGAATCCCATATCTCTAAAATTGGTGACGTTAGCATAGGAAAAAGCAATCAGGGCATTCCAAATTATATCTATGCATATACTTCTGTTTCAAATCTCAATTATTTATTCATCTAAAATGTGTTCTGCCTTAACTTTAGTCCTTAGTTCAGAGTTGTCTGCTAGTAAAATATAATTCTAGTTATGTGTGCTCCTTAACACCAGAGTGAGTTTTGGTTAAATACACAGTAGGAAACTAACGGGCATCCAGAACCTAGGCTCACCAAAATAGTTTTTAAAATGTTTTTCTTGGTGGTATGGATGTACTTTTATTATGTGCTTGTACACATACGGAGGCATTCATATATGTGTGGCGATCAGGAATTATTCCATGTGAAATACACACACACAAAGATATATAAATGAATGTTAAATAAAATTTCACTTTGGAACTGTGTTAAGGAAATCTCGAGCTGTAGAGATATTTAAGAGAGAAAGAGTTGGGCAAAATAAGTGAGAGAGACAAGGAAATGCATGATAAATGTACATGTGCACACAGACATACATATAGCAGCATATAGAAAAAGATATGTAAAGCATATATATATATTCATTTGGACATATACAAATATTTTAAGTAGAGATAAGTATAGAGATATTTAAATTGTGTGTAAATGTATGTGTGTGTGAATGTGTATGTGTATGTGTGTGTATATGTGTGTGTATGTGTATATACGTGTGCGTATGAGTGTATGCAAGTGTGTCTGTGTGTATGCGTGTGTGCCTGTGTGTTTCTGTGTGTGTGTGAATATGTGTGTGGCCAAACTGTCCCTTTCCTTCAAGACCTTAGGAGCTGAGGCCTTTCCCTGCAGCTGCTGGGCTCCTGCTGCTGTCTGCCTGGTGGGAATTAGTCACACGTGGAGCTGAAAAAGTGAGCCAGACTCAAATATCCATAGAGCATTTGGAGGGATACCGCAAGACGGAGTATCCAGTGGAAACTCATTTTATGGCTGGGGGTTAGATACCTGGGTTGTCACCCCAAAGAGCTGCCCAAAGAAGAGGTGTTATTTGTAGTTTCTTGTCAGAGGGGCAGGTGGACCCCAGAACGTTGTTGTTTTTACCAGTTGTGCCTAAGTACAGCACCCTTTATGCATCTTACAGTGTGAACCGATGTTTAACACGTGCACACCACCTAGAGGGAGGCCTCCAGAGTCCACAGCCTGTGCTCCTATTTGTTGGCTCTGTGACTCTGGCAAATTACTTAACCTATCTGTGCCTCAGCAACTTTACTTGCAATATGTAAAGAAGAACAGCACCTGTCTGTTCATATAAAGATAAAACCAACTGATATTTAAACACAAGGCCTGGCCCCATTGTAAGCCCTCATGAGCTATTGTAGTATTATTTATTCCTGTGGGCGGAGGTGTGTTTTTGCTATCTTCAAGAGCAACTTTCTGGGGTGTGGTGGCTCACACCTGTAATTCTGGCACTTTGGGAGGCTGAGACAGAAGGATTGCTTGAGGCCAGGAGTTTGAGACTAGCCTGGACAAAATAGTGAGACCCCATCTCTATGAAAAATAAAATACTAGCTGGGCATGGTGGCATGCAGCTATAGTCTCAGCTACTCGGGAGGCTGCGGTAGGAGGATCCCTTGAATGCAGGAGATTGAAGCTACAGTGAGCCATGATCGTATCGCTGCACTCCAGCCTGGGTGACAGAGTGAGAACCTATCTGGAAAAAAAAAGAAAAGAAAAGAAAAAAAAATAAGAGAGACTTCATAAAAAGTCATTTTCTTTCAATTAACGTTCCTCACCATCAAGGTACCTTATAGTTGGTGAAGCATATTCACATCTTGAAGCAGTGAGGCCCAATAGAAATAGAATGGGAGCTTCATGGACAACTTTACATTTTCTTATAGCCACATTAAAAAGGTGGAAAGAGACAGGTAAAATTAATTTTAATAAAATATTTTTATTTAGGTCAATTGTGATAATTAGACCTCCCTGAAGGTGTTCAAAACCTACAAATGTGTTTTGTTTCATGGCAAAAGAGCATTGAGGTTGCAGATGGAATTAAGTTTGCTAGCCAGCTGATTTGAAGAGGGGGATGTGATCTAGATAATCTGTAATCACAAAGGTCCTTAAAAGTAGAAGATGGATGACTGGGCATGATGGCTTATGCCTGTAATCCCAACACTTTGTGAAGCCAAGGCGGATGGATTACCTGAGGTCAGGAGTTCGAGACCAGCCTGGCCAAAATGGTGAAACCCCATCTCCACTAGAAATACAAAAATTAGCTGGGTGTGTTGGTGGGTGCCTGTAATCCCAGCTACTCAGGAGGCTGAGGCAGGAGAATTGCTTGAACCCAGGAGGCAGAGGTTGCAGTGAGCTGAGATCATGCCACGGCACACTAGCATGGGTGACAAAGCCAGACTTTGTCTCAAAACAAACAAACAAACGTAGAAGAGGGAGGCATAAGAGAAAGTGAGAGCGGTGCCATGGGAGAAGGAGTGAAGTGTCGTCTGTATTTACAGCCACTCCTCATTGCTTGCATTACTGTCTGAGCTCCACCTCCTGTCAGATCAGCAGTAGCATTCGATTCTCATAGGAGCACCACCCCTATTGTGAACTGAGCATGTGAGGGATCTAGGTTGCATGCTCCTTATGAGAATCTAATGCCTGATGATCTGCACCATCTTCCATCATCCCCATATGGGGCCACCTAGTCACAGAAGAACAAGTTCAGGGCTCCACTGATTCTACATTATGGTGAGTTGTAGAATTATTTCATTATACGATTACAGTGTAGCAATCATAGCAATAAAGTGTACAATAAATGTAGTGTTTTTGAATCATCCTGAAACCATCCCCAACTCTGACTCGTGGAAACATTGTCTTCCACAAAACCAGTCCCTAGTGCTAAAAAGGTTGGGGACCACCATTCTAGAGCCTCCAGAAAAGAATGTAGTCCTGATGCCATCTCAATTTTATCCCAGTAAAGCCTGCATTGAACGTCTCACCTACAAAACTGTGAGATAACAACTTGGAGTCGTTTCAAGCCACCTACTTTGAAGTAATTTGTTATAGCTGCAATAGCAGACTAATCTACTGGTATACCAAACATGATCATTTCAACCTGCCATGGATAGAATGAATTGTTAATCAGATACGTATTTTTTTTTCTGTGTTGTCCTTGAGATCCTTGAGATCCAGTGTGTGTTTTACGTTGATAGTACATTTTCTTTCATCCTAGCCACATGTCGAGTGTTCAGCAGCCACATGGGGCTGGAAGCTACGGTTTTGGAGGGCACAGCCTTAGATAAATCCCACGTCTTTAAGTGGTGATGTTAGCAGTAGGAAAATACAATTAGGGCATTCCAAATTATATGCATACCTATAGCTTTGTCTTCAATCCCAATTACTTATTTGTTTAAAATACGCTGTTCTGCCTGAACTTTAGCACTCCGGTCAGAGCTGTCTGCCACTTGCAGTTGACAAAGTTGTTCACTGTACCAGGAAAGTGACCACAGGGTGAGGCGGGGCTGGGAAGAGCAGTCTTAGAAGCAGCCTATGCCTCAAGCACCAAAACCTGCATCCTGTGGACTCTGCCTACCTCCCTTGGAAGCATAATGTTGTTGTATTTATTCCAAGTCTATACAACAGAAGGAATAAGTCATTATCTTTGCGTAGACTTTGAGTCCCTTCAGCCCTAGTCTATTCTCCTCGGGCCCTCCCGTAGGTGATTAGAATCACGAATTAGGTTGACACCTTCCAGCCCATCTGTGCCACTTTCCCGTACTTAGGTATATACCCATATATGTTTGTGTTTAATTCACATAAACAGCGTCATGGCATTTTATGTTGCAATCTACCCTTTTCCTTCAACTTTTTTTTTTTTATTGGTGATCTATGCAGCTCTATTTTAAAAAGAACAAGCACAGTTATTCTGTAGTGGGCTAGATTGTAACGACTTCGGGGCATTTAGGTACATGTGGATCTTGTAGTATCTATGATAACTACTGAACTCTGATCTTTTAAAGCAAAAAGTGGCCACAGACAATATGTGAATAAATGAATGGGAATCTTCTAATAAAACTTTATTAACAAACACAGGAGGCAGACAAGACTTGGCCTGCTGGCCACAGTTGGCTGATTCTTACTCTAGTTCATCATTTTAGCTGCTACTTAGTCTTTTACTCTGAATATAGCAAGACTTGTTTTACCTACTGTACTAGTAACAGTAAATAGCTTGCCATCATTTTCTTGTATTACAAGCACCACTATAACACACTTCATGGACTGGTTTTCCTGTGCACCCACCTGCAAAAGAGTTTCTTTAAGTTAAATTCCCACAAAAAAATTGCTGGGTTAGAATGTCAACATATGTTCAGTTCTATACCTAGGGCCTCACTGCTCTCTGGAATGGTTGTATCAATTTACCACTCTGCTCTCAGGCAGGAAAGTGTCTATTTTCCCTTCAGTCTCATCGCTGCTGCATGAGGGACTCCTGGGCCTGGTCACATGAGGCAAGAGAAGTGGCCCATCAGTCCCGCCCCATGCACCCAGCTACCTTCTCGGTGCCGGAACTTTTTGCTTAGGGGGAAGTCAATTCCGTAGGTCATGATTAAGGAAGGGACCAGGATCGGCTGCCTGTGTTAAGCCGCAACACTTATTCAAAGGATAAACTTTCATTTCATCACATCTTGTTAAGCTTAACTCACAGAACATAGTGCACTTTATCTTAAGAAAAAAAAAATCCATGAACCACTTGGCTTTGATACTGATGACCCCGGGAATGATTTTGCAATGCAGGAAATCAATTTCCTGGCCTTATAACATCATTTCCAGAGGTGTGATCACCAGAAAAGATGGTGCTCCCATAAAGATCCTTGTGCTTCCGCAGGTGGATAACGATCCAGAAGTCAAAGCTTCTTCACTTTAAATAGATGCCCTGGGTGGCTGGTATCTGCTCCTGCTCCTGACCAACCAGAACTGGTGCAGTGAGAGGTCTTATCCCACTGAGAATATCTCGTTTTGTTTATAGGGAGAGCAAAGAACTGTGGGCATCAGAATCGGGAAGACCTACCGCCTTTCAGAAAAGACAAGGTATTTGGAGACTGGAGTTATTATTGTTACCCAAGTGCTAAAAATTTTCTCTCTCTGCTCCTAGCTGTTCTTTCAGTTAACAATATTTATTGAATACCTATTACGTGCCTGACACTATTACAGGTACTCATAATACATCACTGAATACAACAGAGTCCTGTCTTCTTGGAGCATACATTCTAGAGCATATACAATAAACAATAAGCAGAATAGGCAAATTAACATTGGCCCATCTGTTTTTATTGTGCTTCTTCTATGATATGTCCCAGGAGCTCAGGTTTTCACCACATGGTCCCTGACCTCAAGAAAGAGGCACACATTCCAAGAGTTGAGACAGATTGGTTAACAACAATAACAAAAGCAAAGCAATGTGATCATTAGATCATTATTCAGGATAAATTCTTATTGTGCATCAGATGTCACAAAGTATTTATTATTCCCAATGGCGTCACTAAGGGACTTGTGAAAGGTTCTCCTCTAGGAAGTTGGGGAAGGCCCCTTGCTCTTTCAGGCCATTAGATCAGTGTCTTGGAAAACAAGATAGAGGGAAATGGAGGGGAACATTTAGGGCAGAGAAACCTCAGATGGAAACAGGTAGAGGCCAGGAAGGCAGGATAGAAGTCAAGTTATCAGGGGCAGAAGAAGGTGAGGACTTGGGTGTGTGTTTGAAAGCCATCTGAAGTCATATGGCGAGCAACGGTAAATGACGTCTAATCTAAAATGCTTCCAAAACAAAGGGGCACTACTTTAAGAGAATGATGTGGGCCCCAAGGCCCTAGAAGCCTGCCTGGCTCACAGTGTGCCTTCAATAGAAATTTATCATACGAACACGTGAACGAGCGCCCAGGCTGCAGAAAGATATGTCCTCAAACGCAAGTCACAATTACTCCATTTTCCGATGAGATGGTCACTTTCCTACAACGAAGCTGTGGTTGGAAAGCCTGGCAGAGAAACAAATTAGATTTACGGCTATGTCTTTGTTTCAAAAATGCTGTCATCTTGAAGGCAGAGTTCTAGGATCCCTTATGTAATGTTCTGCTCCCTGTTGGAAGGGGTTATCTAAGGCAAGCAAGAGGGCAGAGTACAAAGGATTCCAGGACAAATATTCCTTGTCCAAGTAACGTAGTCTCAGGGAGAGCATGGGATCATGTCTAGATGAGGCCAGATTCAATGTTCAGGCCACTGTGAGGACAGGGCTGATGGAGAGAGTGCAGGTGATTGGTTCACTAGCTCTGCTTCCAGACAGGGCTGGTCCTTCTCTTTGGAATGATCTCCAAGAACCATCGTTGAAAACTGCTTTCTGGACTTCTCTTCCCAGGTGGGAGAACAGAGGCAAGGGGTGTTCCCTCAGCAAACCTGGCATCTTTACCTGTGAAGTGAGGACACCACGGCCAGGAGGACAAAATGAGACAACACATGGCAAGTGCTGAGTAAGGGCCCTGGCCCTTATGATAGAGACAGGAGGCAGCAAGCAGCCCCCAACAAAACCCTGCCTTCAAGCCTAAAACAGCCTGAAGGCTAAAAAACCAGAGTTCGGGTCTCAAATAAAGCCCATACTTTCTTGATTCTCTCTGAACAATGCCCACCTGCGCACTGAGAGGATGAGATGGAACCTTGGAAAGTTCAAGCCATTTGTAGTGACGGGAGTCTGACCTCTCCGGTTTCTGGGTGGTGACCTGAGATTCAATCTGTGAGATTGGGGCCTGTTAACATTAACCCACCTTGCTTTGCTTAGAGTTCACTTCCTTTTCTCCCAATAAACTCCATTATCCCCAGCCCTTCAAAGTGTCTGTGTGGCTTATTTTTCCTGGCCATGTGACGAGAACCTGGTTTTTTCTACAACACTTAGGTGATTCTCTTCTTTATTCCCTACTTGGTCATTTGGGCCAATTCAGTGTCTTGGGTACAGGGTCATCCATCTGGGAGACTGGATGCCATGAAGTTGAGTCAGAGAAAGATTATGTGTGGACTTGCTATTGTTGTATTGCAAGCAAATACACCACGTCAGTGGTACACAACAGTAAACATTTCTGTCATTCCTGTGGCTGTGGGCTGGCTGGGGCTTAGTGTATCTACGTCCAGGCTCAGCTGGGTAGCTCTGCTGTCAGTGTTTGGTGCTCTCTTCCTGGGCCCTGCAGGCAAGCTCAGGTATGTTCTTTTCATGGTGATGGCAGAAGTACAAGAAATGAGCAGAAACATGCAAGTTCTCTTAAGGCTGAAGTTCGGAATTGGGAATACCATCACTTTCCTCTCATGCTATTGGCCAAAGCCAGTCTCCTGGTCAAACACAAGAGTGAAGAAATTTGCTGTGCCCTTTAATGGGAAGAACCGCAGACTCATAAGGCAAAGTGCTAAACACAGGGCTAAGCCTGAGAATTGGGGCCAGTAACTCCATCCACCAAAGGTGGTATTTTTGTAATCTCTTTATTAAATGAATTATGTCAACACACTTACTAGACTAAGGGAGGGAAAATTACCTAACAGTCAACAACCATATTAGGCACATATTTAGTCATTTACTCAACAAATATTTATTAGATACTCACTCTGAGCCAGGCACTGTTTTAGGCCCATGCTACCATAGCAAACAAGAAAGTCAAAGCCCTTGCTCTAGAAGACAATAAATAAGTTAACAAAAAAAGTGTATTCTTTGATAATTACAAAATAAAACAAGAAGTCAAGTGATAGCAACTGCCTGATGTGTGGAGTACCTTTAAATAGTGAGAACGTGTCTGTTCAACAAACTATGGGTGATATTTATCAAGTGCCAATCAGACATCACTGTCTGATGATCGTAGAGTTTCTTATTCTCCCAAAACTGCAATGGCATTTTATTCTCAACTTAAATGACTGTACTTCCACTCCTTCCTCTACAAGTAAGATGAAGGAAAGGGAATTAATTTTACACATAGTCTTTCTCTTTTATAGCATGGTTCACCAGATTTTAGAAGGCTTATAGTCTAGAATGTACATTTTTTAGTAGGAATCTGGAGCGCCATGTTATATTTTTTCCTAAACATCTTTTTTATGAACAGCAATCATGGTAGGAAACTAGCCTTTGTACAGCAATATCTTATGTCACGTGGTATCATCAACTTTATGCAACATCCGACCACAGTAAACAGCTGAACTCCAATGGCAGGATTAGTATGATTCTAACCAGAGTTCCTGATCCATGAAACCATCCAGTGAGATAATAACACTAAGAAACAAGTTATCTAAAAGACGGCCTAAATGAAGTTGCTCCGTTGGATTATTCAAATGTTTAACAATATTCAAGTATTTGTTGGCTTGACAAATCTATTTATATATTTGATATTATAAAATATCCATCTGAATACTGGCACTGTGTGGACCTAATCATGGCTTCATGACTTTGGGTCCACTGGGACTTTGAGTTGCTTCCATTCAAGGCATGGGTCTGGTGATGGTGCCTCGGATGCCTCTCCGTTGGGTTCTGTAAGGTCCCTAGAGCGGCTGTTAACAGTGGAGAGAGGGTTCACAGCAAGGAAGCAAAGAGGAAGTGAGGACCAGGAATGGACTGGGCACTGGACATGGTTAAATTCTGCATTTTTTCCATGACAGGATAATCGTGAAGGTTCTAATCCATCCCTGATCAGGAACTCTAGCTCCCTGCAATGACACTGGCTCTTCCCAGGGCCCTAGAGCTCTGGTACTCCTGAACATCCTTGGTGAGGTCCAGCTGCTTGGATACTCAGTCATGTTACAATTATATTGTCTCAAAGCCATGAAGAGGCTCTGAACTCAAGAGAATGTCTTCCACTTGAAGTATTTATTTATTCTTCTTCCTTTCTTTTCTAATCACCGTTGAAGCGGCATTCCTCCCACCTCACCCCTTCCACATATAGCATCCCCAACTCTGAATAGTCAGCGAAAAGGAAAAACGAGCTTTCTGGGATGGGCTGACAAAAACCAGAAGTACCTTCCACATAAACATGCACACGCACACACACACGCACACACACACACACACACGCTCACATATACAAATATTATTACATGAGTTTGGTTCCTGCCTATTGGAATGGAAAGACATAGTAATATGGAACCATCCATCCCATTTTGAGACCTAGGACATTCTAGGCAAAACCCAACGGTATGAATTTTTTTTCTTTTCTTTTTTCTTTTTTTATTTTATTAGGCAGAATTCTTCAGCTGTAGAACTGTCTAGCGAGAAATTTACAGGGAGAATTGACTCTTTGTCTCTACAAAGCCATGAAGGAAAGAGTTTAAGTGATAATTGTATGCACAGTTCAAAATATTTTAAATGAACTTGTTCTCACAAAGAAATAAGTTATGGAGTTAACTTTTGTGTGTGTGTGAATAATTAAACTATTGTCACCACTTTAAATTATCATCCATTGTTAGCTTACATCATTAAATCTTACCTCTTTGCTAAAGAATAATGAAAAAATGCACTTAATTAATAGTTATTGCAAGCTCCAGGCCATTGATAACGCCAGTCTCAGCCTGAATTTAACGAATGTATTTTTGTTCTTCCCTTCCTGTTGTTGTGCTAGGAAGAGAAGCCCTATGTTGAATCAGGGACGAAACTGATTCTCCTGCATCGAGACAGACTCTCCCTGAAAGCAGAGTTTTTCCTGAACCATCCAATCGCATCAAGATTTTGTTTCTGTGCAAAGGGGGACACTGGGATCCAGGCTTGAGCCTTTGTTCTCCTTATGGAATTTATGAAACATCCTCAGCTGCTGTCATATAGGAGAAGAAGCTCCTCCCCCAACCATCCTATGTGTACAACGTTTAAGCAATTTCTTTGATAATTTTGGGGGTTGAGGACTGGCTGGCTGGGTCAGAAGAAAGGGGATCAGGCCAGGTCTCTCTACTGATCCCTGGAAGAAGATGGCTCATGTTAATTTCCTTGTTGTTTCTATTAAGGAGGTGATATATATTTTTTTCTGGATATTGTTAAAGAAGCTTGCCAGGCCTGTAAAGAATGTACAGCATTCTTCAGATGAAATAAGGCCAATCAGTGGAATAATGAGGAAAGTAATATCTCCCTAGAGAGGCTGATGGGGTTTTCATCAAATCAGCCAACCTTTTCCCGTCACTTACACTGCTATGCACTCCAGGCAGGCCCCGTCCGCCTGCCTCCTCTCCTTTCTCCTCTTCGTCAGAACTTCCCTGTGGTTATTACTGATAATGGAATACTCAGGGACCCAGGAAATGTACGTGCACTGGATACCTCCTCTTTCTGAAGAATAACTATTACCTCTTATGTCCTTTATGACTCAACTGTCCCTTACATCCCAGAAGATCTTCAGAAGCCAAGAAGAATGGAAGAGTTGCAGAGATATGGAAAGTCTGCTCCTTGGTGGCCTCTGTTGCCTTGAACTGAAGCTGAGATGGGCAGGCTCCTTATGTTCAGCTTAGATTCTGAGGTTGAGTAGGGACGAGATAACAAGGGTCCATCTATGGAGGGACAGACCACACCATGGTGGCCCAAGGGGACTTCGGTGGTACGGGGGTGCCCGACACCCATTCCTTGCTTCAGAACTACAAAAAAAAAGGCCGGGCGCGGTGGCTCAAGCCTGTAATCCCAGCACTGTGGGAGGCCGAGATGGGCGGATCACGAGGTCAGGAGATCGAGACCATCCTGGCTAACACGGTGAAACCCCGTCTCTACTAAAAAATACAAAAAAAAAACTAGCCGGGCGCGGTGGTGGGCGCCTGTAGTCCCAGCTACTCCGGAGGCTGAGGCAGGAGAATGGCGTGAACTCGGGAGGCGGAGCTTGCAGTGAGCTGAGATCCGGCCACTGCACTCCAGCCTGGGCGGCAGAGCGAGACTCCGTCTCAAAAAAAAAAAAAAAAAAAAAAAGAACTACAAAAAAAGATACCTGGAAACCAAGTGGCTAAATAGCCCTTTTACCAAACAGCAGGGCCCAATGGGAGAGAGGATTGAAGAGCTGGCCTGAGATATGTGCTGCAAAACAATCCGATTGTATCTGCCCCGTGAGCTGTGGGCCATCCTGCCCGTAGCGGGGCAACCATCTCCCTTGCAAGGGACTCCACTGGAGCTTCTCAAAACTGTCTTCCCTGTGGGCAGGGTATCCCCGAAGGCCAAATGAGAAAAGCAGACGCATGTCATGCGATGTGGCCAGAAGACACGTGGATGCACCAGGATATGGTACCCTGGCAGTCTTCTGATGCACTGGTTGCCCATTGGTTGTGAACCTCATGAAGACTTTGCCTAACTGTGCTAGAAGATGAGCAGGCACTCAGAGGTGTCCATCCCCCTTGCAGGCCATCAGCATCGCTTTGCCCACCGCAAGCTGGAAGAAGCAAGATGGAAAGAGCTCGGGACTGGTTCCCAGCACACGGACCTCACAGGCTGACTTCAGAGTATGGAGGAGGCAATCAGCGGATTCTCCTCTCAGCAACCTGGGCATTTTCTCCACTGAGGCCGAGGGCCAGGCTCACAAAAGAAGGGGGGAAAAAATCACATTTTGCATGCAAAAGTTTTCCAAATTAAACGAGATCCATTCACAGAAGTCCTCCCACCGTGCTCGGCGAATGATTCAAAGCCTCCACATGATTTCATCTGTGCAGACTCTAATCCACTTACTTAATGAAATACATAATTAACATATTATAATTGCAGTAAAGATGGTTTTGACAGAAATCATTTCCCGTATCTAATACTGTGGTAATTTAATCTGTTCCCCACTCCCTAACATGACCCTCTATGATTAAGTTTCATAAGAATTTTTTTGATTGATTGACTCATCTGACGGGCTGGGCCTTGCTGAAGCAGTGTCTGTCAGTTTCCGGGGCGGCATGTGAAGTCGCGGCAGATGGCTGCGGCAGCTCTGTGCACTGTCTCCCTGTGTGGTCTCCCCGTCTCCAGCGCTCTTTTTCTTCCCTTCCCCTTCTTCTAAATGCCCTGATAATCCACCCTCGACTTGCCTGAAATGCCAAGGCCGGTGTGTTTTTAGCTTCCGCTCCTCTGCGGTGGGGATAGTTATTAAAGGCAGGGAAGCTCAGACCTACTTGGGCGGGCGGGTGGGCAGGCAGTGGGCGCCAGATGCCAGCCTTCTCTCGCACCTGGCTGTGCCCCTCCCGCCCCCACACGCTGAAGCCAGCCTGGCTGCCTGGGAGTTCCTCCGCCTTGTCCGCAGGCCTGCCTGAACCCTGTGTGTTGGCTGAAGTAGATGGAAAAGGAGCTCCTCCTCCCTGCATCTCCCATCCTGCCAGCTGTGGCTCTGCTCTGTTTGGGGATGGGGGTGCGTGGCAGACCTTGGAGTTGGGGTTTGCCTTGAGAGGCAAAGATGCACACTCTCCCGGGATAACAGTGAATTCTGAGCTCCTGGATTGCTTCTAGGGTGCTGGATGGGGATTCTGGGAGAGTCAGGAGTTTAGGGAGTAAGGCTGTAGTTTTGGTCCGTGGGAATAGTACTGTCAATAAATAAAATGTAAGGTGGTCCTGGAGGTGGGGAGAAACCCCTTGCTCACTCTTCAAAGAGCAGGCAGGGCAGCGAAGGGCCCTGCAAAGTGACTTAAAACATAGCTCCAGCCAGGCATAGTGGCTCACACCTGTAATCCTAGCACTTGGGAGATCGAGGAGGGAAGATTGCTTGAGACCATGAGTTCAAGACCAACCTGGGCAACATAAAAGAGACTCCCACCTCTACAAAAACAAACAAAATTAGCTGGGTGTGGTGGCACACAACCATAGTCCTAGCTCCTCAGGAGGCTGAGGCAGAGGATGGCTTGAGCTCAGGAGGTCCAGGCTGAAGTGGCCCACGATCGTACCACTGCACTCCAGTCTGGGCAATAGAGTGAGACCCTGTCTCTAAGAATAATAAATAAAAACTACATTTTAAAAAGCTGTTAGAAAGTAACTCTGTGTGAAGGACAACATCTGTTAATTTCTTAAAGCTTCCTCAAGATTGTCGCTGTGTATTAAGCACCCACTGTATACCAGCCACTTGGGACTGGGGACTGTGCATTCTATTTAACAGATCAGAAAATGATTGCCAGTGTATTGGTGTTAGAACCAACCCCAGTGACTCTGCTAGAGATAATGGGGCACTCTTTGAGCGGGGGGGTGGGGGTGTGTGCATTGAGATGGGCTTAGAGGAAGGGCTCTTCGAGAGGGAGGAGGCCTGTGAGGGGCCATTTGACCAAGGGGGAGAGGCCAGAGCAAAGGTTCGAGCAGATGAAAGCACGAAGACTAGGGAAGGAGGACGGTCGTGGGAGTCGGGGATGCCTGGGTTCATAAGTTGCCCTCCCATCACCCCATCACTCCAGCCTCCAGCAGGTTCACCCCAGTCCCTCTGATGTATCCATTCCATTTTTCCTGGGCTGCAGTCTTTTATGGACTGCTTATATCTCTTAACTGGACAGCAGCTCCCCAGAAATCAGGGCTGGGTGTCCCCGCATCCAGGAGATGTGTGCACAGTACTTGGAGGTTCTGCAGAATAGCACTTCCACCTTCCCTTAAACGTCCACCCTCCCACTGAGTGAAATGAGTGACCAGAGGAGGGACAGGGTCCCCAGATCTCGCTCTCATAGTCCCCTTTTCTACACCTAGGGCCCAGGCAGCAGTTCAGAAGCCACAGTGGCCTGGACTCAAATTAAGCTTGGGGTGTTTCATGGGGGCACCTGTGCCTCAGCTCCGTGGCCCCCTCCAGGCTCCAAGACCCCTACCCCAACCACCAAGCCCTGGCCATGTGGCCTCTCTTACAAGGCCCTAAGCACTTTAGCCTTTATGGGCCTCTTCCTCCTCCAAAAAAAATACTCAAACTTGTATTTTACAACTGCATGGATGTAATGACAAACCAGATCTTTGACTCTGAAATTTAATTTTTTCTTCCCATTTTATTTATTTATTTATTTATAAAGATGAGGTCTCCCTATATTGCCCAGGTTGATCTCGAGCTCCTGGCCTCAAGCAATCCTTCTGCCTTGGCCTCTCAGAATGCTGAGATTGCAGGCCACTGGGCCTGGCCTCTTCCCATTTTAATTGAATGAAAACATATTTTTATTCAATGCCCTGAAAGCACCGTGGGTTCTAGGTGCTGTGCCTCCTGGAGGGGTCCAACCTGCCACTCCCCAGGCCCAGTCCTGGGGTTGGAGTAAGCACTGGGCCTGCTGCTGTGCTCCCACTGGTCCTATGCTGGTACCACACCAGCCCCACGCTGGCTAAGGTATGCAGGTGCTGAGACCGAAGGGCCACATGGGTGTGGTGTGAGTTGGGACACCCAGGAATCCTGCCATCCGCCTGCCATTTGTGCCTCACTGACCCTGAGCCCCTGGAGTTCCCCTTGGTTGGTTGCTGGAGATTCTGGGAGAATCGAGAGTTTAGGGAGTGAGGCTGAAGTTCCAGTCTCTAGGAAAAGTGCCTGCAGGAAGTAAAATGTAAGATGCAGACAGGCAGAAACAGCCCGGCCACACCTACAGCTTCTTCCCCATGGCAGGGTCCCCACATAAAGAGAAAAGGACATCCCGACTAAGTTTTAGGGTGAGGGTGGGAGTAGCTGAGAATGTCTAGGGCCTCATAAGCATGACGGCCCCTGAGGTCCCTGGCCCCAATTCTCTCAGCAAGCTATGCAATGCCAGGAATTGCCTGGTGGCGCCTCTCCTCTTCTACAAGTGCACGCCCTGGCAGCATCTTCCTTCCAGTCCAGGGTGCCCTGCCCTTCTCAGGGTTCCATGCGGCAAGAGCTAGGAGGGCCCCCAAGGAGCATCTTTTATATTCGATGTGATCCGCCTGGTGCCCTCATGGGACACCAGTCACCCAGCAAACTCAAATCTGCTTGAGTGATTCACTCCAGGCCGTGGGCTTCCTGCAAGGAAACCGTGTGCATCTCTCCAGGTGGGCGTGTCACCATCTTCATCACGAATTAGTGAGTCCTGTGAGGACAGGCACAGAAGCTGAGACATCCTTATTTCTCTGAATCCTAAAACAGAGCCCAGGGCTCACAGCGCCCATAAAGCAGAGCGCTAGGTCCGGGAGTACAAAAGGTAAAGCAGCTTGTACCTGCCCGATGGTAAAGATTTTCCTCCCTGCAGCCAAAGTGCTCCGAGCCCACACAAGCTATGGAGTCCTTATGTGACTGAAGCTGTCCGGGAGAGGCCACATCTGTCTGAGCAGGGACAGTTCGGACGTCAGACAGGGGCAAGGATGGGGTCATGGCCAGGGAAAGGCAGACTGCAAAAAAAAGAAATCACAGGGCATGCATGCGCCTGCCCGCTGTCCCCCGCGTTTGAGCCACAGAGCCCAGGTCCTCTTGCAGCCAGCTTAGCTTGCAGGCCGGGGGAGGGGAGGCTCCGTGTGAGTGGCAAGTGTACATGAACACCACCACGTCAACTGCCAATATGTTATGAGGCCTCAGTAACAATCCGGAGTCTCCGGGGAGCGCTGCTGCAGTTCAAGTGCGCACCAGACAGAGAGAAAACAATTTCTGGTGCCAATAATGCAGCACAGATGAAAAATGTTTTAATATTTGAAGCTGCTTTATGGCAGAAGCGATGACAGTGATGGACTCAATGTCAGCTTTTTTTCCTTAAATGTCATCTTTCGTCTACGAGTTTTCCCTGCTCCGGAGGCATGCAAGCCTAATGCTGGCTCGTTGCAGCCATTGATCATTGATTTTGTTCTAAATGGAAAGCTTGCCAGAAGACTAGAAATTCTGGAATTTATTAGGATTTCTTTAAGAGGCACTTTAGCTCAACAGTTCTCATTACTGTCTTTACAATGTTACTTATTTTTCTTTTTATGTCATATGATTTGTAAAGGGTTAGTACTCAGAGAACAATATACGATTAAACCATTGTGCATGCTGGAGCTGCCGGCTTAGTAAAAAGGATTCTCGGGGGGCTAAATATATATTTGACGAGGAAACGGCAACACGGGGCTATTTTACCGGCGAAATCTGTATTTTGAAATTCGCTGATAGGGTTTGGGCTGAATGGTGTTTCAATGGAGGTTTTGATTAAACAGAGTCACTTACAAATTCGTACCTCTTAATTCCACATGGAAGTGGCTAAACATTTTTATATTCTGACACCGGGTGCGTAAACATCCTGGGGTGGGTACCCCATGTGGTAGCATGATGGAGATGGGTCCCACCCAGTTTCCTTCTGGCTTTGGGTGGCTCAGGCGGGGTCTAAAAGCTTGTCACTCTGTTTATGTATGGGACATTACCTTGTGAACACCAAAGGAGAGAGGTGCGACGCTTTAGTATGTATTAACATTTAATGTACACATATGCCCCTGTCTAGGCGATCCTTCTTCATTTGGCTGAAAAGAACCTATTTGCATCAGACAGTTGGCTAAACGTTTTTCTTCTCTGACGTGTTTCCATTGGCACAAGACTAGTTCAAACAGGTATGTTAGCTCTTGGCCGAGCTGTCGGACATCCAGGCTTTATTACGGAGCAGAGTGCCCGGGGAATGTGAATTAGAGTTAGTATCAGCCTCAGCCTCCTAAACACATCACTCAGTCTAGTTGATTACGGAATTTTCTCTGAAGCCGGGTCCTCAGGATCCCTCTCCCAAGTGGGGTTGCAGAAGGCCAGTGACCTATCGTATCTCCTGTGAACCAAAGAGAAATCCAAGGGAAAGGGAATGGTCCAAAGAGGAGGCGCAGAGAGGCAGAGGTCCAGCCTCCCCAGGCCACATCCAGGGTGGGATTTACAGCTGACTGGGATTTACAGTCCTCTACACAGGAAAACCGTACAGCAACTGAAAGGGATGTAAAAACTTTCTGGAAAATGAAACGAACAGCAGCAAAGTTAGGCCGGAATCTGCAAATTGCATATTTGGGTGCAGCAAGTTCTTACATAGGCAGAATGAGGCAAACGAAGCATGAGGCTGTGATCTCTAAAGGTCCGGCCTCACACACTCACTGCACCAGGGAGGCCGTATGCAGATGGACCATGAGCAGAGGAGCTGCTTGCAAATACTGCGTGGCAAGCCCAGTGCTGTGGGGTGAAGAAAATTCCCCGCTCTCGACCTAGCAACCACGACTACAGTGGCAACTACTATTAGTATGACCACGATACCACTGTATTACAACCACAGCTGCTACGATTGCCATATGATAGGTAACTGTGGTCATCTCTTACCCTAGACCACCAAAACACCCTCCTACGCTACTACTCTGCTTCCCCTGCTCCTCTCCTCATGCCATTGTCCACACAGCAGCCAGAACTCACTGTTTGAAACGTAAGGCATCACTTCCTAGCTCAAAACTCACATGACTTCCCATTTTACTTCTGGTAAAAGCCAGCAGCAATTTTTATGACCTCACAGCATCATATGATCTCCACTTCTTCCTTTTCTGACCTCATGTCCTACTACTCCCCCTGGACCACACGGGCCTTGCATGTCTCCTTCTCCACGGTGTTTGCAGTATTGCTTGGCTCCTCTGTGGACCAGTCTCCCCCATAGGGTCTTGTTGCTCCTGCCCTTGCTTTCGGGCTCTGCTCACATGCTGCCTCTGCAGAATTTTTCCCTGACCACCCACCTGAATCACAGGGGTCCTCACAGGTAGGTGATCTGTCCTCTTACTGTGTCCCAGGTTGAGTTCTTCAGAAGGAAGCAGGCACCAAGATGGAGTTTCGGTTGCAAGATGTTTCAGAGGGATCAACCTCTGTGTAGGGAAGAGGTAGAAACATTGTGCAGAGGAAGAAATGCAATTGACGTGGGTGGCTTGGAAGTGAGAATCAGCCATCAGCGCATCCTGACATGAGTCAAAATGGCCAGGCGTTTACAGGCACCTTACTTAGTTCTCAGATGGAGGCTGCCCCAGCAAGGGTGAGACCCTTGTCAAGGCAGCTCTCCTCTGCAGCTGACCACCTTCCCTGCAGTGGGGCAGAGAGTCCCTCCTTGCTGAAGGTGGGTCTCCATCTCTAAAATGCCCTCTTGACTTTTCCTCATTGTACTTACTATTATTTGAAATAACATGTGTCTTTATTTGTGTGATTGCCATCTCTCTCCAGAGGAAGGCAGGGTGTTGTCTGTCCTTTTCCTGCTGCAACCCCCGAGGTTGGTAAGAGGGTAGCATGGAGTAGTTGCTCAGGAGGCACTTGTGGAATAACAGAATCTTATTCAACATCTTCATATCCTTCGACGACCTTTATGAGGTTGGCATTATTATCCACATTTCACAGATGAGAAATTGGAAGTTTTTAAAGGAGCAATCAGATTGGCTTAAAATCTGACAACTGGAGAAGACAGAGCTCAGATCCTGGCTTGACAGCTCTCGATGTGAGTTCTTAACCCCTACACCTCGATGCCTGTGGAGTCCCCAAACGCTGGCAACCCAGGGGATGAGAAGAGGATGCTGAGCCCTGTGGCAGGATACTCAGCATGCCCAGAGCTGCATAGTCCAGGGCAGGGCAGAAGGCAGCATTTGTGGCTGCTTTGCAAGGGGTGGCAGTCACTCAGGCTCAGATAGGCCTGCTCCATTTCAGACCCGAGAAGGAGGCTCTGGGAAACCCCGCTTGCTTCTTTTTCCAACTTCCTAAGTGAAGGCTCCTTTCTGGGGTCATGATTCATCCTGCCATGATGGGTCCCATTGGATCCACAAGAAATAGAGAAATGAATGACTGTTCTCACACTAGGTTCTCCTACGCTACCAGGCCTGGCTCAGTTCAATACACTTCAACGAGATCCATTTAGTACATCCATTCTTTCCCTACATTTCGCCCAGATTTTCCTCCAGGGAATTCAGGCTCCCTTTTTTGTAAGGGTCTTGGCGAGGCTGACAAAGAGAGAAAATGTTATCCGAGCAATACCGACTTCTCTGAATTTGACTCCCGATCAGCGGGCAGTGGAGTTGGAATCCATCAATCCCAGGTTGCAACTGGAGTCAGAGCCCAGTGCAGCCCGCTGTGGCTCTGCTTTCAGATCCTTCCCCGACTGGTTCTTTTTCTTCTTTTGCTTTTGCTTTATATTTTCTGACTTACTCCATCTTCTTCTAAAAAAATCCCCCTGTGATGATGCCAGCCCGAGTTGCTTTCTGCAACTTGCAAACAATGAACCCAGAGCAATACACATGCCTAGCTGGACCTGGAAAAGGGTCAGAGTTAGGACAGGAAAGGAAATGTTTCCTGAACTCCTGGGGTTTGGGGACATCCCCCTGAAACCTACTTAAATCATGTGTTTAATTCTTCCCTACATCTTTCATGAAATTTCTCTGATAGTTTGCCACAGAAATATAATGAAAGCACAAAACATAAAAATAGAAGAACAAAAGAGAAAATGAAGGGTAAAATAATTTCTGTGACCTAGCTCAGGTTCCTGATAGTGACAGGATCAAGGAAAATGTGATCAGCATAACTTCCTCATCTTTGGAAAGGAGGCAGGAGTTTCACTGTGGGGAAATTGAGTCACTCATGTTAGGAAGTTGAGGGACTCACACTGGGCCATTTAGATTCAAATACTGGCTCTGATGATACACACCACACATGCTCTTGGAAACAGGTTGCAAACTGGTGTTTCATAGCTCAGATTTAACCCAAAGATGGACTTCCTTTTATATAGACAGTCTTTTATAAGTTGGAATTAATTTATGTCAAAATGGGATAGTTCTTGTAAAGTCTGGACCTCCTATACTATTGACCCTCATAGTCCCTGTAGAATTATTACAGGTCTGTTTTCCTTACTTATATCATGCACATTTATAACATCTAGGTGAGTCACCAAACCCCAACAGGGAAGATGAGAAAGGAAGAAGCCAGCAGGACTCCCAAGAGTTGGCGATGTTGGGATTGGACCCGACCATGGAAAAGGGGTTGGATTGGGCTATAGAAAGAAAGAGAAGCTCCAGGCAGAGGAGACCGAGTGAGCAAAGGTGCAGAAACTGGCACATGCGTGGCCTAGGGGATTCCTGGCTCACTCTGAATCCCTGGGGCACCTGGGAGTGTGGTTGGTGCCAGGCAGATGGCCAATGCCCACACATCCATCACCAAGGCTTGGTGTTGGTGCTGCCAGGCTTGGATGGTGGTAGCAGCTGTGGCCTCCAGCCATGTAGAAGCTGATCTTGGAGTTTCCTGAGATCTCCCCCAGGCTAAGCTGCCTGACTTTTGAGGAAACTAGGGGAACCACAACAATGTGAGGCTGGCAACCTGGGCAGAGCCTGGGAGGGGAAGACAGTGCAAATGGTTTGTAGTCAAATGGTTTCCAAACTCATCTCCATCGCTTAGAGAACAGCTGTGAGTTCCAACCCTTAGCCTCTCAGAACCTCGGTCTCCTCACATGGGAAAAAGAAATCATGACACTTCCCTCATGTGGTTATCGAGAGAATTAAAGAAGTGCTTAGGGCAGAGCCTGATATGTATTCAGCGCTCAGTAAGTACTAGTGAGAATGAAGCAGCAGTTGGCTTCAGACATCAGTCCAGGACAGCTTTCTGAGACCAGTAGCAAGCACAGGCTTACAGCAGCTGAAAAGGCCAGGTTTCCTGCACAGAAAAGGCTGAGGTCAGAGAAGAAAGTGCCTCTAATGGAGGTAAGAAGGCAGGAAACGTCCTTGGCCGGGAGGACGCTTCTTTCTGATTCCCATCCTGCTTTTCCTAGCCCTCCTCTCAGCAGGCTGGCTACGTATGATCAATCATTTCCTCCCTTTTGATATGTAAGATCTTCAAACACTCCAGCATGGCGCCTGTGTTTGCTGCTAGGAAGCCAACTACCCTTGAGACCCCAGCCCATCCAGAAGAGGTCCCTACAGTTACAGGAGTTCTCTGCTGCAGGGCTCTGCCCAAGGCGAGCTCTGGGACTGGAGGCTGCAGGGCCTCAGAGTGGGAACATCCCCTCCTTTACCCCTTCCCTGTCCAACACCTACTGGACACCCATTCTTTGTACCAGGCCTGCGGGAGATTGCAGGCACAAATGATGCCATTTGTGCTCTTCAAAGCCTAAAGAGCCTTTGGAGTCCTCGTCCACCTCAATCGTCACACTAAGGAGACCTTCTTCAAGTCCTCACTACAAAACGCACCTAATTCAAGACTCATGTGTTCACAGTGATGAAATTTTTGCTGTTCACATATTTCCGAATTCCACATAAAAGTGAGGCTTTATTAATATTTTTATTTCAGTATTTTATATTTCCATAATTCAAGTTTTCATTAAGTGCTACCATGGTGTCGTTGTCATGACAGCTCCCTGTATTAGTCTTTTAGCTTCTGGAAGGCTGAAACTCTGCATAAGAGAACTAACTCAACACAGGGATGACAAAAATGAGTAACACGGTTGGAATCAGCTCATGACTTATGTACATTGTAATGTGGATTAGACATTAAAAATAGCAACGTGGCCTTGGGTTGTGCCTTCCAACTAGAAATATGACAATGCCCCCATCACTGCCTCTCTGCCTCAGTTTCTTTACTTTAAAATGAGGTCTGTGAGGCATCTTTTCATTCTGACATCTTGGAGTCTACGGGAAGGTTAGGAGCCCTGTTCCTGAGTTGGGGGCTGGGCAGAGCAGGGAGTATAGGTCCTGGCTGAGGGCAAGATGCGCATGAATACCCAGGGCTCTGAAGGGAGGGGAGTATGCCAGAAGGAGAGGTTGCTGGGCAGGACTAAAGCAGGATATTGGGTGATTGACCTTAGACTTGTGAGGAAGGGAAGTAGATGAAAAATTGCCTGTGAATGTGCAATTATGCAGAAAGGCAGAAAAAGGCCAGAAAGGGTGGAAACCATGTTGGAAGGGTAAGGGGTCTGATATGTTGCACTTTAACAAATGCATCCTGGGCCCCTTGGTGTCTATGTCTGGAGACGTTCCTGAACTCACAGTAAGGAGCACACCCCCCACCCCCCCATTGACTAGGTTCTGGAACATGTGGGGGTGTGTCTGTGGGAAGGTGGTAGGGTGGCCAGGTCTCCTACGGCAGTCAGAGGGCCGGGTGTTAGCAGGAGACCTTCTGCAACAGCTCCTTATCCTGAGTGAGGAGCCAGTGCAGCAGGAGTCAGGACCACACACTAACAGGCAAGGTGGTGGAAAAGTGGGAACAGCTCCACCCTAGGGAAACAAATCCACAAGGGTCTTGAATCACTTCCCTTCAAGATAAATTCAGAAAGATCTGGTGATAGGAGAGACCCAACCAAGATAAGTGTTTCTCAGAGATGTTCCTAAGTGTCTTCGGTGAGGGAAGAGATGAACCAAAGGCTGCATTCAGTGAACCCCAGTGAACAACCCAATGCATGTGGGCAGGGTGGGGCTTCCCTGTAATTAACAACCATTCCTTATCTATTAACCAATCCTATTTGCTAACTGGATTGCTTGTGAAGGCCTCTTGTTTTAATTAGCGTGCCTCAGATGAAGAGTAAACAAACATTCTAACAAACTATTATGACATAAAGTTGATTTTTCAGTTACTCAACTGCTATGCCGTGGATATGGTGAATTTAGAATTAAATGCCTCTCTCAGAGGCTTTAATGATCTCAGTCAAGAATGTTTTGATTAAATTAAAGCTATTGAGAATGTGTTTTTTGAAAAGAGTGTGAACAAAACATCCAGGAGTGAGTCAGGTTCCGGGCCCTAGGCTCCTGAGTGTTCCCAGGCAGGTCCAGGAAGGCAGACAGTGGGACCCTCCATGTCGGGCAGAGGTGGGATGGCTGATGGCAAAGCTGTCACACCTGCCATTAAAAATCTCTGAGTGGGGCCGGCGCAGTGGCTCATGCCTATAATCTTAGTGCTTTGGGAGCCTGAGGTAGGCAGATTACTTGAGTCCAGGAGTTTGATGCTACGGTGCCATGTCTGCGCCACTGCACTCCAGCCTGAGACAGAGTGAGACCCCGTTTGAAAAAAAAAAAAAAGAAGAAAGGAAAAACCTCGGAGTGTTGAGGTCTCAGAAGTCTCTGTTAGGGTTCCCCAGCAGCAGAGTGTCTAGAACACTGGTGCCTTGATTGATCAAGGGGGTGCTCTCAGGGAGAATGTGAGGTTGTTCAGGAAGCAGAGGAGGGTCGGGAAAGAAGCCAGGCCCAGCTGTGGACCTAGCTGGAGTCTGGCCTCAGCTGATTCCACAGGGAGTTCTGGTACCTGAATGACACCACAGAGCCATCCTGCCTTAAGGCAAGGGGTCTGACCATTGCCACTCTCATTAGTTAGTCATTGGATGGGGACCCCTCCTTAGGGAGGGCATAGCATCCCAGCGTTTCGCAGTAAGGAGGAGGGCAATCCTCCAGAGGAGGGTGCAGGTGTGAGATTTTAGCAGCCCAGCCTCATGGGTGCACGCACTATCTTGCAAGGAAGTCTGGTTGGGGTCCCAGAGTCTCTACAGCGATTGGCCACACCTGGAGACAAAGTCCTTTGGTGAACACCCTTTGCAGTTACACAGAATTTTATCTTCCCCAAAGAACTGCTCTCATGGTCTTCTCCCAAAGGAACTGTCTACAGGTAGGACCCTGAGGTCCAGAGAGCTTAAGCACTGTTCTGAGGCCACCGAACAGAGCAGAGCAAGGTGGGCCTTGTGCCAGTGGCTGTGTCTGTACTCATCGGGCCAGTCATGCTGCCTCCACCAGAGCAGCCACTCAGCAGATGTGACTGGACCCCGGGGCTGTTCAAGCTGAAGGATGAGTCTGTTCAAGTTAGGGGAAGTTTGGTGGCCTAAGGGAGTCCAGAACTGTGAGTTTATGGTCATCCTTCTGATGGTGGAAAAAGCTGCAGGTTTGGGGCATGAACAATTTCACCCATTTATCTCCCAAAGCTCTCTTTTTTGAAAGGAAAAAAAAAAAAAAAGCTGAGTAAAGTGAATAAAGTGGTATCCATCACAGCTTCTAGATTGGTCTGGGCACGGTGGAGAAACAGAAGGAACAGTATTCATAGATACATAGACAGGTAAATAGATAGAAATAAATATAGATAGATAGATAGATAGATAGATAGATAGATAGATAGATAGATAGATAGATAAAGAGGGGATTTATTATGGGAATTGGCTCACATGATTCTGGAGGCCGAGAAGTCCCACCTTCAGGCTGTCTGAAAGCTGGAGGTCCCAGAGAGCCAGTGTAATTCAGTCCAAGTCCAAGGGCCTGAGAACCAGGAGAGCTGATACTGTAAGTCCTGAGACCAGAAGGCCTGGGAACCAGGAGCTCTGATGTACAGGCATCAGGAGAAGCTTGTACATAAGATGTACAAAGCAGGAGAAGACGATGGATGTCCCAGCTGGAGAAGGAAGAGAATCCACCCATCCTCCACCTTTTTGTTCTATTCTGACCCTCAATGGATTGGACAGTGACAGCTCACATTGGTCAAGGCAAATCTACTTAACTTAGCCAACTGATTCAAATGCCAGTCTCTTTAGAAACACCCTCACAGACACACTCAGACATAATGTGTTATCAGCTATGTGGGCATCGCTTAGCCCAATCAAGTTGATACACATCACTGTGTACCTTCTGTGCTGAAGTCCTGATAGGAACACACTCCACTCGACCTCAAAGCCTTCCGACAAGCCACTCCCTCCTTCAGGAAAGGTCTTCCCCCTTCTCTTTCTTTCTCACCTCCTCGCCTCTTCCCCAACTTTTCACACAGTAAACACTTTTCAGTTCTATTCAATATTGCCTGACCTTCTTTGGACATCACCTGAGGTCTACACAGCATCCACTGCTACATGTTCACCTTGCTCCAGACCTTGTTTTCTTCCCAGCAGTTAGCATTCTTTACCAGGAAATTGATTGTTTTTCCCACAAGACTTTTTTTCTCTCTTTTTTAGAAGTCATGGTCTTACTCTGTTGCCCAGGCTCGAGTGCGGTGGTGCAGTCCAAGCTCACTGCAGCCTTATCTCCTGAGTTCAAGCAATCTTCCTGCCTCAGCCTCCCGAGTAGCTGTAACTACAGGCAGACCATCATGCCTGGCTCGGAAGTTTTAAAAATGCAAATTTATTAAGGTGTAATTGGCTTACAATAACTATACATATTTAAGATATATGATTTGATAAGTTTTGACATACGCATACCATGAAACCATCACCACAATCAATCAATAAACATATCGTTACCTCCAGAAGTTGCCTCACGCCCCTTCATGATCCCTCCCTCCGACTCCTCCCCAATGCCTCATCCCCAGGCAACCAATGACTCTGTCACTAGATTAGTGTGAATTTTCTAGAATTTTATATAAACAGAATATACTGTATGTCCTTACTTTGGTATAGCTTCTTTCATTCAACATAATTATTTTAAGAGTCATTCATGTTGTTGCATATTTAAATAGTTCATTCTTCTTTATTTCCGAGTAGCATTCCATTGTACGGATTTACTATAATTTATTTATTCATTCATCTGTTGGTGGACATTTGGATTGCTTCCAATATAGGGCTGTTATAGATGAAGTGGCCATGCATATTCATGTATACGTCTCTGCGTGGACTTATATTTCCTCTTGGCTGATAATGCCTACAGGTGGAACATCTGGATCATATGGCAGAGGTATGCTTAATTTCTTAAGAAACTGCCAAGCTGTTTTGCAAAGTGGGTGAATATTTTACATTTCTACCACGAGTGTATGAGAGTTCCGGTTCCTCCACAGTTTGGGTATGTTCAATCTTCATTTATTTTAGTCATTCTGATAGGTGTGTAGTAGTAGTACCTCCTGGCTTTGCTGTGCATTTCTCTAATGACTAATGATGTTGAGCATCTTTTCATGTGCCTGTTGGCCATCTATGTGTCCTCTGGTGAAATGTCTGTTCAAATATTTTTCTATTTTTAGTGGGTTTTTCATTGTAAAGTTTTGAAAATTATTTATACTTTTGAATACAAGTCTTTTATCAGATACATGTCTTGCAGAAATTTTCTATTAAACTGTGGTTTGTCTTTCATTCTCTTAACAGTGCATGTTTTGAAAAGCAAAAATTTCTAAGAGCTATAAGTCATCATTTTGTTCTTCTGGGGATTGTGCTTTGCTGTA
The DNA here is from genome assembly GCF_037993035.2 of Macaca fascicularis. Classification (NCBI taxonomy): domain Eukaryota; kingdom Metazoa; phylum Chordata; class Mammalia; order Primates; family Cercopithecidae; genus Macaca; species Macaca fascicularis. Next base: position 38,398,041 of record NC_088393.1, on the reverse strand, counting down.
AGACCTTTTGGCTTAATCTGACAAAGATTTTCTTCTATGTGTTTGGAAATGTTATAGTTTGCATTTTACATTAATTTGGCATGTGATATGAGGTAGGGATTCAAATGTATTTTTTTGGTATATGAATATACAATTGTATACAGTTGAATACAAATAAATTGTTCCAACTTCATTTGTTGAAAAAACTATTCTTCCTTCAGTGCACTGCTTTTGGTGCTTTGTAAAAGTTAGTTGCCTATTCTGTTCCGTTCACCTACTTGTTTATGACAATATCATGTTGTTTGGATTACTGTAGTTTTATAATAATTCTTAAAATTAGGTAAGATCCACTTTCCAGCTTTCATCTCTTTTTTGGAGTTGTTTTGGCTATTCCAGGTCTTTTGTATTTCTATAAGAATTTCAGAATCAGTTTGTCAATTTCTGCACATAGCTTGCTAAGATTTTGATTGAGATATCATTAAATCAATTTGGAAGAATTTACATCTTAAAAACACTGAGTTTTTCAACCCTTGAACAAGGTCTGTATATTTCCATTTATTCAGGGCTCCTTTCACATATCTCACAATATTTTGTTGCTGTCAGTGTGGAAGTCTTTCACATCTTTTGTCAGATTTACCCCTAAGTATTTTATGTTTTTGATGCTATTGTGGAAGGTATGTTTAAAATAATAAGTTTTGATTGTTCATTGCTAATATATAGAAACACAATTCTCTTTTTATATCACTCTTGTATTCTGCAACCTGGCAAAACTTACCTATTAGTTCTATTAGCTTTTTGTTGATTTCATCAGATTTACTGTATCAGTGATCTTATCATCTGTTGAGTAAAGACAGTTTTACTTCTTTCTTTCCAATCTGGATGCCTACCTGATTTTAGACTCCATGAGTGCATCATATACAGCTCCCCATGCTGTCCCGGAACTTGGCAGGGACTTGCCACCTGGTGGGCTCATATTTGCTGATAGCAGAGACAAGAAGCACGCTCTCTTTCCTCACTCCTCCCAGGCAAGTTTTGATAACTTAAATGTATCTACCTGACACCAAAACAAGCAGTTGTGAAGTGAAAATTTCAGAAAATAAGCATGATCATGTGGCATGATAAAAACAAACATCCATTTAGCTCTCTGTCATTGGAACCAATTTAATTATCTATCTATCATCTATCCATCTAGCTCTCTGGTTCAGAATGCAGTCAAAACAGGGCATGTGTGTAAATGCATTGCCTCAGCCCAGAGATGTGTCTTAAAAATGCACTCTGGTCTTAAAAATGCACTCTTGCTTGAGTTTCCAAGTTTCATTCTTGCTTCCCTTATGGCCTATTCTCATTCTGTAGACCCAGGAAGCATTTTTGTTCTACAAGGTCAGGGAGTCATTCAAGGCATATTTGAGGGGCAATTACTATGTGCCAGTACATTTTGTTCATTGAGGTTTCTAAGGGCCATGACATAAATGTGCTGCTCTCAGGGAGTTCACTTCCTTCTGGGGGAGACGGAGGGATAATAACACATCTATATACAGCCCATGTTCCTCTGTGTATGCATATCCACATTTGCACCTTCGTCTAATGAGGGGTAATGAGAGGGCCTAGGAAAAGAGCATCGCATGTGGGCATTCACCAGGTTGCTCAGGTTAAAAGCTTTGGTCATCCTTGGTTCTTCTTTTTCCACTAAGCTCATATCCAGGATAATTTGCTAAGATGGGGAAGACTGAGGAAAGATCAGGTTTTAAGAAAAGAAAACAGAGTTAGGTTTTATATATGGCTAGTCTCAGATGCCTAAGAGATGTCCAAAGAGGTAGTTGGTCATCAGGACCTGGTATTTAGAAGAGAACTTGAAGTTGGGCAGGAAATTTGGAAGTAACCAGTACATAAGCACATATGGAGTGATATGAGGTGACTTAGAGTATGCATATAGAAGGAGAAAAGATGAGAGTACCCTGTGGTTCTGTAGCATTAAGAGTTTGGGAAGAGGCTAGGTGCAGTGGTCCATACTATAATCCCAGGATTTGGGGAGGCTGAGGCAGGAGGATCACTTGAGGCCAGGAGCTTGAGACCAACCTGGGCAACATAGCAAGACCCCATCTCCACTAAAATAAAAATTTAAAAAACAGCCAAACATAGTGGTATGTTCCTGTACTCCCAGCTACTCAGGAGGATGAGGCAAGATGATTGCTTGAGCCCAGGAGTTCGAGGCTTCAGCGAGCCATGATCACACCACTGCACTTCAACCTGGGAGACAGAGTGAGACCCTCTCTCTTAAGAAAAAATTTAGTTTAATTTAAAAATATACAAGTTTGGTAGGAGAAAAAGGAAGAAGCAGCAAAGGAAGTTCAGGATTGGCCAGTGGTGTAGGAGGCTAGGTCTGTCCTTTAAGCCACATGAGAACGAGCTTCAAGAAGGAGGGCATCATCAACTCTTTCAAATACTGTTGAGAGACTGAATAAGATACAGGCAAGACGTGATCATTAGATTTGGCAACATGGCAGTCATTGGGAACCCTGATGAGAGTAGGTTGGGGTGTAGGTGGGATGAAAGTTTGTCTGGAACCTAAGGGTTGGTTAAGTCCTGGGAAGTTTAAGAGCTGTGGATCACACAGCACAAATACTTCACAGTTCCAAACTGGAAAATGGGTGCTGTTGGCTTCGACCCTGATGGAATATAATCATCTAACTCATAATGGTTAATGATCTACCCTACTTATGAGTGGCTCTATTTCAATGAGGTTATTTCACCTTCCCACAGCTTTTACAAGAAAAACTAAGAGCACTAAAGCCTATTTACATTATTTTCTTCCACAAGGAGGGAAGGATGAAAACAAAAGCTAACATTTCAGATTACTTTTACTTAACCATTAACCTATTTAATCCTTTTAACTCTCAGGAGGTAAACTCTTATCTCCCCATCTTGCAGGCTTGGAAGCTGAAGCTCAAAGACATTGTGTGACTTGCAGGCTAGGACTGGAATTCCAATATCTACCCATGGTGTCAGATCCTGAATTAAGTGACGACTCTGCCAGGCAGGGAAAACATGAACAGAAATGTCACTCAGCAGCACAACTCACATTCCTAGATACCTACACAATTCTGCTCTAAGAAGACCTGGATAGATCTCCTTTAAAAAATTGGCTGGGCAAAGTGGCTTACACTTGTAATCCCAGCACTTTGGGAGGCTAAGGCAGGCGGATCTCCTGAGGTCAAGAGTTCAAGACGAGCCTGGCCAACATGGGGAAACCCCATCTCTACTAAATATATATATACACACACTTATATACAAAATATATATACACTTATATATAATATATATACACGCTTATATATAATATATATGTATATACACTTATATATAAATATATACTTATATAAAAATATATACATATATAAAATACTATGTATACTTATATATAAATATATATATATAATATATATATAGCCAGTGTGGTAGCATGTGCCTGTAGCCCCAGCTACTCGGGAGGCTGAGGTAAGAGAATCAATCACTTGAACCCAGGAGGCAGAGGTTGCGGTGAGCCAAAATTACGCCACTGCACTCCAGCCTGGGCGACAGAGTGAGACTTTGTCTCAAAAACATAAAAATAATAATAATGGCAAATTCACATTTTCTGTCTTTGGGCTTAATAGGATCAGTGGCCTAATTTAACATTTGATTTTTGTTTTTACATAGCAAAGCCTTATTGCAGGAATACTGTATGTTTGGCTCAAAGCTAGGTCCTGGAAACAAACTAAAAAAAATCCTCTACATTCTGAGATGTCTGCTGTCTAAATCGTGGGTAACTATGTAAATTATTTCAAGGAAGTGCTTCTCATTGTTGGTGATACAGGGTCTCAAAGCTAGATACCAAACTGCGAAGGTCACATCTCCAGAGACTTTCAGCACTAGTCAGCAAACTTTTCCTGTAAAGAGACAAATAGTAAATATTTCAGACTTTGTGGGCCATACAGTCTCCATCACAACTGCTCAGCTCTGCTGTTTGGAGCCATAAATACATAAACAAATGAGCATAGCCGTTTTCCAATAAAACTTTATTTATGGGCACTGACATGTGAATTTAATGTAATTTTTACATGCTATAAAATATTGAACTTCTTTTTCTTCCCCTCTTAACCATTGTAAATGTAAAAAACCATTCTTAGCTCATAGGCCATCTCAAAACAGGTGGCAGATCTGATTTGACCCGTGGGTTGTGTTTTCTGACCCTGCTTTCTAGGCTAACAGTTATCAAGGGCTGAGCTTAGAAATGTAGACCAATGGTGGTAGAAACTGTGACCCAGTGAGTCAAGAAGGCATAAGTAGTAGTGAATGGACCTCCTTGTCCAGAGAGGATGGCTCTCAATTGTGACTTAGGGTTGTCAGCTTTGCTATAAGTTTCAGTGGGTACAGATGATCTCATTTCATATTTAATACTGGAGCAAATCAAAGTTCCTTTTAGCTCATACACTCTCCAATTCCGTAACCATTAGGACTCTCATATACAAGTGACAAAAACTTAATGCCAATTGATTCAAGGGAAGAAAAGGAAATGTACCAGCTGACATAAGTGGAAAGTACAACGGCATGCATGGCTTCAGGTATGACTGGAGGGTGATACTAAAGCAAAATTAACAGAGATCAGTCTCCCACTCTCTTCGTATCTTGGTTCTGATCTCTGCTTTGGTTTCATGGCCAGCTCTGGGCTTACCCTGTCCTCAGAGTTAGCACTCATACTGGACAGAGGGTGGCTATGGCTTGAATGTGTTCCCTCCAAAATTCTGATGTTTCCAATGTGATAGTGTTAAGTGGGGTCTTCATGAGGTGATTAGGCCATGAGGGCTCCTCCCTCACAAACAGATTAGGGCCTTTATCCAAAGGGCTTGCAGAGTGGGTTCACTCTTCCGCTCTTCTGCCATGTGAGGATGTAGTAAGATGACACTCAGCAGACGCTGGTGCCTTGATCTTGGACTGCCCGGTCTCTAGAACTGTGAGAAATACATTTCTGTTCTTTATAAATTACCCAGTCTCTCATATACTGTTATAGCAGCACAAAACAGACGAAGGCACGGGTTTCTTATTTTCAACAGTGCCAACAAAATGCCTGGCTGCACTGTCGTTGACCTGCCCCGATGATATGCATATCTCTGAACCCAATCACTGTGCCTTAGGGGATGAAATGCTGTGATGGGTTGCATGCATGCATCCCCACTCTACTGTAGAGAGAAGAGGAAGACACGTTCCTCCCAAACACAGGGACTGAAAGCAGGTAAGGGGTGGCGCACCCCCAAAAATTGCAGTTTTCTCTCTAGAAGAAAGTAGAGTGAATACAGGAGAGGTGAAAAAGAAACAGCTGACACCCAGTGGGAATGCCTTCTTGAGAAGGCATGTGATGCACTGGCCGCTAGATTCTGAAACTGGATGTGACCCACAGCTTATCTGAGCAGGCAGCGGGGCACCACGCATGCGGACTTCATCTGGTTGCTTTTGAGACAGAGAACAGACTGAGAAGCTGTGGTGGGCCTTGGATTTTTAAATCTGATGTCCCGGCACACCATCAAAGGAAACCAGGAGACCCCCGTCAGGTGGCCAGCTGCCCCTGGTGCTAAGTAAAATACAGGGAAAAACGAAACAAACACACATCTGATTGTGCCACCATTTCATAGCAGAAAGACCATTTTCACACACCAAAGGTAGCTATGATGTACTCTCAGAATAAACGACGGTCCTGCACAAAGAAGGACAGTTGGCTACCATCACATGGGTTGGGATCCCCAGGAAGCAGGCTCTGAGATGAAGATTATTGTGCAGAATGTTTAGGAGGGAATGTTCTTGTGATCAACCCTGTAGGGAAAGGAAGAAGGTAGGCTGAGCTGAAGGAGGAGTTGGGCTGCAGTGTAGTCTCAAGAAGGTCTAAGCCAAAGCTGTAGGGAGCTCTAGAGATGGAGTGGCCTTCAGAGTTGTCCTGAGACAAGCCAGGGTGTGGGTGGTCTTAGTTCATTGGGGGTGCAATAATGCAGTACCGTAGACTTATTTCTTACAGTTCTGGAGGCTGGTATTCCAAGACCAGGGCGGCAGCATGGTCAGGTCCTGGCGAGGGCCATTTTCCAGGTTGCACACTGTCCATTTATCATTACATCCTCACTTGGTGGGAAGACAGCAAAAAAGCTCTGGGGGTCTCTTTTCTAAGGACACTAATCCCATTAAAGAGGGCTCCATGCTCATGACCTAATCATCTCCCAAAAGCCCCATTTTCTAATACCATCTGATACGGTTTGGCTGGGTCCCCACCCAAATGTCATCTTGAATTGTAGCTCCCACAATTCCCTTGTGTTGTGGGAGGGATCCAGTGGGAGATAATCGAATCATGGGGGTGGTTTCCCCCATCCTGTTCTCATGGTAGTGAATAAGTCCCACAAGATCTGATGGCTTTCTAAGGGGAAACCCCTTTCATTTGGCTCTCATTCTCTCTTGCCTGTTGCCATGTGAGACGTGCCTTTCACCTTCCACCATGATTGTGAGGCCTTCCCAGCCGCGTGGAACTGTGAGTTCATTATATAATTTTTTCTCTATATAATTACCCAGTCTCGGGTATGTCCTTATTAGTGGCATGAAAACGGACTAGTACACCATCACAATGTGAGTTAGGGTTTCAGCATATGAATTTGGGGAGGACAGTAACATCTATTCTACATAACAATGACTTTCTAGTGGGGTTGGAAAGAGCTACCCCATGGGTGAGACATGTGAGGGAGGTCCTCTCACCTCTGAGAATCTGAGGTTCAGGGTGTGTGACTGCTGTATGTATCTTATTTTGAACTGGATTTAAAGTATCAGAAAACTTGCACAGTCAAGTTGAAGATGCTCACCAAGACTCATGTGAGACTTCCCTCTGGATGACCAGAGAGCTGAAATATGCAGGCTTGACCAGGTACAAGGCCCATGGGGAAGGAAGGGCGAAGCAGTTTCTGCTGTGAAAGAGTTCACCTATTAGCTCAGCTGGAGTCATGAGTCTTCTAGGGAGGAAGAAGAGGGCCAGGCGAGGCTGATATGGTCGATCCATCAACACAGAGCAATGTGCAGAGCCCCGCAGGATTTGTGCAGGTTGAGACAGATGGCAGGAGAAAAGGCAGCCTAGGAGACCAAAGGAGGCCTCTCCAGCTCCGGAGGCCCAGGCATGCCAGAAAGAGGCACTCTCTGGCTCCCCTTGGAGGACCCACGGTGTACAAAGCATGCCGTCATTCGTCATTTTTCAGTATCCTCAGGGCAGCCCTGAGAGTCACATCAAGCGGGTGTTGTGATTCCCATTTCATAGATGAGAAAACAGAAGCTCTGAGACGGAAAGCGAGGTCTTCAGACTCCAGGTCCAGAGCATCATCCCCCTTCAGGTATGACTGCTTTCTTTAGGACCCTGGACTCGGAAGAGCATCTGCAGTGGGCCTTTTGGACCATGCGGGACCAGAGAGCCTTGGTGAAGGGTAGGTGGTTAGGGCTGTCAGGAGCACTTTTTGGTGGGTCAGAAAAGCAGGGACAAGCACAGGTGGACCAAGGAGCCGCACTCCTAGGCCTTGGGCCAAACCTGAAGGTACTGAGGAAAAGACAGGCTTCTGAGAAGACAGAGGGGCTCAAATTCCCCAGGTTTGCTCCTTAATGGAGCACGCAAGGGTCTTTCTCACAGCCAGACCTAGCCTAGTACTAATGTGTGAAGACATCAAATACAGAAAGCCCTTCAGTCACCAGAGATGGTCTAACTCTGAGCTGAGGGCCAGGCTGCCAGGAAAGCCGTCTGCTCTCTCGGGAGTCCAGTGACTCAGAGATCCAGGCTGGAAGCCCTGCTGTGGGGGCAAAAGAGACCTTTCGCCCCAAGATTCCCGGCCTCTCAACAGGGCTGGTGAGTGCAAGCAGGAGGGAGTGACAGTATCGGTGAGGAATGAAATTGCAGCGGCTGTGTGATGCTATAAATATTTGGTTTGAAACAGCGGAGACATTCAAGATAAAAGTTAAATAGAAATAAAAGCAGTCAGATGTTTATTATATGTTGCCATAAAATTCAAGAGCAGCCTAAAAAGGCAGATCAGGATTTGTTTAACAAATAAGAGAGGAGAATGAAGGAGGCAGAGGTTTGACTGCGGAAGGGTGTATTTGCTGGAATCTGGACAGTGATGGAAGCAAAGTGAGAATGACTCGGCCCTTGGACTTGGAGGATGAGTGTCCTTAGGTGGCTGAGAACCAGGGGACTTCCCCAAGTCTCAAGGCCTTAAAGAGACCCACCGGTCCCCTGGCTGTCTGCATTTCCTGCCCCTTGCAGGGGCAAGCCCCAAGGGGAGAACAGGGTGGAAGATCTGGGGGAGCTAAATTCTGGGAGCGCAGGCAATGCGGAAGCACAGGATATGCAAGGATGGCCGGGGAGGGACAATGCTGGTGCTGTGAGGCTGATGGTGCCTTTTATTCAGTCCTGCTCCCTCTCCATAGCCAACTCCTCAGGACACCATCAGATTTTAGGCAGGGCTCAAAGGAGGCCCTGGTCCACAGTATCACAAAATAACTCAGCTAGAAGGGCCCTTTACAGAGCTCTGTGCTTGTCTAGGGGGTGGCAAGTTTTTTCTGTAAAGGGCTAGCCAGCAAATATTTTCCATTTTCTGAGTCACTCTGTCTCTGTTGCAACCACTCTGCTCTTGACAGCCCCCATACATGATCTGTACATAAATGGGCGAGGCTGGGTTCCAATAAAACTTTATTTAAAAAAGCAGACTGGCCGGGCACAGTGGCTCATGCCTGTAATCCCAGCACTTTGGGAGGCCGAGGCGGGTGGATCACCTGAGGTCAGGAGTTCAAGACCAGCCTGGCCAACATGGTGAAAAACCGTCTCTACTAAAAATACAAAAATTAGCCGGGTGTGGTGGCAGGAGCCTGCAATCCTAGCTACTTGGGAGGCTGAGGCAGCAGAATCACTTGAACTTGGGAGGTAGAGGTTGCAGTGAGCCGAGATCGTGCCGTTTGCACTCTAGCCTGGGTGACAGAGCGAGACTCCATCACCAGAAAAAAAAAAAAAAAAAAAAAAAAGCAGACTATAGTGTATCAACCCCTGTTCTAATCTAGTCTTCATTTTATAGATAGGGAGACTAAAGTTCAGAGAGGCAGAGAAAATTTTCCAAAGTCTCCCAGTCAATTATTGATGGAGGCGGGAGAAAGCCCAAGGATCCCAGGGAGATAGTTTAGTGTGGTTTTCACTGCATCAGGGTAGCATTGCATGCAATGAGAGACTTTGGCCATTCTTGTATCTTAATGCCGAATTATACCTGGCTTGCTACCATGGGCTAAAGATTAGAAGTGATAGAATCAACAGTTAGGTGATCAACTTGGTAGAAAGCGGGTTTGTCACCATGGGCCTGGGTCATGCTTTCACTTCTGGAATTTGGTTACTGCTGGCAACTTTTTGGGAAACAGTTTTGGGAAATTATGTAAAGAGAATTATGGGGGGTTAAATAGTGGCCTCCGAAAAGATATGAGCATGCCCCAGCACTTGCAGATGTAACTTCTTTGTTAAAGAGTTTTGCAGGTGTTTTAAAGTTAAGAATCTCAAGACGAGACCATCCTGGAATATCCAGGCAGATCCTAAATCCAATGACAAGTGTCCCTGTAAGAGACTGAAGAGGAAAGGACACACTTCTCCGCCTCCTGGGGAGAAGAGGAGGCCAGGCAAAGACGGAAGCAGAGGTTAGAACTCTGCAGTCACAAGCCAGTGAACATGGAAGCCACCAGGAGCTGGAAAAGTCAAGGAAGGGTCCTCCCCTGAAGCCTCTAGAGGGAGCGAGGCTGTGTAGACATTGGCTCAGTTTTGGTATTTTCCTTCTTTCTTTCTTTCTTTTTTGGTAAAGATGGGGCTTCACCAGGCTGGTCTCGAACTCCTGATTTCTGACTTCTAGTTCCAAAACCTGTGGGAGAACACGTTTCTGTTGTCTCTAGCCACCAAGTGTGTGGAATTTTTTATGGCAGTTACAGGGAAGTAACATGGGAATTTTATTTTAAACCCTACATTTGGCAAAAAAAAAAAAAAAAAAAAAAAAAAGCCCGTGGGTCGGGGGTAAAAGACACAGACAAAAGAGGGCACAGTTTTGTGAGCAAATGGCCATGACTTTTTGGAAATAAACTTTCTAGTAGGAGAACCTACTGATGTATGAGCCCAGGCAATGGACACTGAAGAAAGCAGTCTGGTTGGAGGAAGCACTGAACGTCTCCATCCAAAATTCACCCATGTCTCTGAGTGAGAGTTCTTTCCACACCCATACATAAGGAGCAAGGGCAGCAGAGGGACCAAAACCGGTCTGCTTGCAGCATCCGCAGGCTTCCCAGGTCCAAGGCTGCGTGGACTGAACTGTGGGGGATCGCGGATTGTTGTTTCCCACTGTAGAAAACTTCTAAAGCCTGTAGCAGCCACCTCTAATTGAGTGGTTCTCTTGGCACAGCAAAAACGGTCACCAGTGAGTACTGGACATTGACACTGGTCCTGGTGCCCTCTGGCAAGTGACACTAAAAATCTCTGGGAGATGTAAGAATGAAAATCAGGAAATGGGTGTGGTGGCTCATGCCTGTAATGCCAACACTTTGGGAGGCCAAAATGGGAGGATTGCTTGAGGCCATGAGGTCCAACCTGGGCAACATAGTGAGACCCCATATCTACTAAAAATACACAAATTAGCTGGCCGTGGTGGTGTGCACCTGTAGTCCCAGCTACTTGGAAGGGTGAGGCGGGAGGATCACTTCAGTCCAAGAGGTTGAGCCTGCAGTAAGCAATGATGGTGCCATTGCACCCTAGCCTGAGTGACAGAGCAAGATCCTACTCTAAAAAAAAAAAAAAAAGAAAAAAAAGAAATTGACATCAAGATATTGTGCATTTCATCACAGGTTGGTGGAACTAATTCAGGGAAACAGCAAGAAAAACTGGAAAGTATAGGCAAAGCATTTGCTCAGCATCAATGGAGCAGCTGCCTCCTCTATTCAAAGGCTATCTCTACAATGTCCTCTCTTTGGCTCCCTGCCACTCCTACCCAGGCCTTTGCTGTGGTCATTCCCCTGCTAGGAAGCCTAACCTGTTCCTCCCTGTGCCTCTCAGTGCCATCTTTTTTTTTTTTTTTTTTTTTTTTTGAGAAGTCTGGCTCTGTCACCCACGCTGGAGTGCCGTGGTAAGATCTTGGCTCACTGCAACCTCCACCTCCTGGGCTCAAGCAATTCTTGTGCCTCAGTCTCCTAAATAGCTAGGACTATAGGCATGTTTCCCTATGCCTGTATAATTTTTTTGTGGGGTTTTTTTTTTTTTTTCAGTAAAGACGGGGCTTCACCAAGCTGGTCTTGAACTCCTGATCTCAAGTATCTGCCTGCCTCGGCCTCCCAAAGTGCTGGGATTACAGACATGAGCCACCGTGCCCAGCCCTATCATTCTTTAAACCCATCTGCAGTCCACTCCCCACGACATTCCCAGGAATTCCAGTCTCCCCTCATTCTGCCCTCTGGGACTTCTTGACATACACTTTTGACTCTCTGTCCTGGAGTATTCACTCCCTGGTGAATGTCTCTGCTCAAAACCAGATTAGAAGCTCTCTGGGGGCAGGATTTGAGACACAATTGTATTTCTGTCTCCCATAAAACACAGTCAAGCATTGGGCACACAAAGCCTGGGTTGAAATCTCATTCATTCATCCGCAAGTGTTTATGGAGCACCTTCACCCACTCTGGTGCTGAGTGCCAGAAATAGACAAGAAATCCCAAGTTCTGGCCTGCAAGGAGCTCAGATAAGTAGTGGTTTTTTTTTCTAAAGACAGTTTCAACCATTGATACAAATGTGACAATGCCAGTGAGGTAGGAATGTGGTAGCAAGATGGGGCTTGGAGGCTCTTTAGGATGAGGTGGCAGGAGGGGTGTTTTTAAGCAAGTGTTACGTACTCTGAGACCCACAGTGGAGAAAAGGGCCACCTTGGGGGTTTGGGGATAAGGGGTGCTCCAGGCAGAGAAAAGAGCAGGCGCAAAGCCCGCAAGAGAGGGGCATAGAGCAGGTGTCAGTTCCAGCAGGAAGCCCACGACTGCAGTCCAGAGACCAGGAGAGCATGACAGGGCAAGACATGGAGAGCTGGGCGAGATTGAGCAAAGCGGTGGGATTCACTATGAGCTGATGGGAATACACTGGAGGGCTGGGGTGGGGAGCAAGACACGAACAGATTTGCCTTTTCTTTTCTTTTTTGTTTGTTTGTTTTGTTTTTGAGACAGTCTCGCTGTGTTGCCAGGCTGGAGTGCAGTGGCGTGATCTCGCCTCACTGCAACCTCTGCCTCCTGGGTTCAAGTGATTCTCGTGCCTCAGCCTCCCGAGTAGCTGGGATTACAGGTGCCCGCCACCACAGCCAGCTAATTTTTGTATTTTTAGTAGAGATGGGGTTTCACCATGTTGGTGAGGCTGGTCTCAAATTCCTGACCTCATGATCTCCCCGCCTCGGCCTCCCAAAGTGCTGGGATTACAGGTGTGAGCCACCATGCCTGGCCTGGATTTGCATTTTCTAGAATTCATCCTGGCTGCCCTGGGGAAGAGAGGCCCGGATGCCACAGGCAAGTAAGGAAGTGAGGACACTTCAGACAGATGCTAGAGGCTCAAGCTAGTTGGTGGCCATGGTTTGGGGGAGAAGAGGAAAAATCTCGAATGTGTGTTTGTGGATTGATTTTTGTTGTTGCTGTTGAGACAGGGTCTTGCACTGTCACCTGGGCTGAAGTGCAATGGTGTGATCATGGTTCACTGCAGTCTTGAACTCCTGGGTTCAAGTGATCATCCTGCCTCAGCCTCCTGAGTAGCAGGGACTACAGGTGTGCACCACCACACTCAACTAATTTTGTTTTATTTTTTTTGTATAGACAGAAGCTTGCTATGTTGCCCAGGCTGGTCCAGAACTCCTGGCTTCAAGTCATCTCCCCACCTTGGCCTCCCAAAGCACTGGGATTACAGGTGTGAGCCACGGTGCCTGGCCTGGATTGATTTTCATACATGCCTTTTGTGCTGGCCAGCTGGGGCATTGCTATCTCCATCTTTCCACCCCACATTCCTGCGTGCTGTGCCTCCTCGTGTGATTTTTCACCCCTCCTTGAATGGAATGCAAGCTCCAGGGCTACTTGTTGCAGGATTTTCCTTGTTGAATGGGGAAGCTTCTTTCTAGCCTTCAGCTTCCCCAGAAGGTCTTTCCAGGGGAGGCCAGTGCCCTGGGACCAAGCCTGATGTCCCCAAGTCAGAACACCTTTACTCTTTCCTGAATGGCTAACCACTCCATGTCCACACGGTTGTGAATATAAATGAAAATAGATGATTACACAACATTTGACAGATATTGATTAAGCACATATGTGCCTGCAAGGTACCCAGCACTGCATGGCCAGAGTAAAGAGAGCTGGCCAGGTTCTCCCCAGACCCAGGTTCAAGCCATGATATTGATGCTAATTAACACTGCACATTTGAGTAAACTATGTGAACTTCTCCATCCTTGGTGTCTTTATATACCAAATGGGGACAGTAATACATACTTTACAAGATCCTCATAATAATAAAGAGAAAACAGATATCATGGTACCTACTGGAAATAATAATAGCTGCTTATGCAGCAGTTGCAATGGGCCAGGCCCTAATTGAAATGCTTTGTGAATTTGCTCATTTCACAGTTACAGAAAGCCTAGGGGGCATTATTGCTATTTTACAGACCAGGCACAGCACCGAGAGATGAAATTACTTGCCCAAGGTCATCCAGCTAGGAAGTGGTAAAGCTGAGATTTGAATTGGGCCTTGTGGTTGGTGCCTTTGTTCTGAAGCACCGCACCATGGTCACTGCCTCTGAATCAAGGAACTTACTCAGTGCTCAGGAAATGTTTATTGAATTTGAGCCTGGGAGTTTGTAGCAGGTGCGTATTGAGGTGACTAAGAGTGGATCATCTATCTTGGAAAATGTGTTATCATGTATAATAAAGATAAGGCATGTGCCATGCACAGTCCCAATTCAAGCTGATAAACGAGGAGACCTGTGCTGTGTGGTGAGGATGTGGAGGAGAGAGGGAGAAGAGGAGAGAGGACTAGCAGGTGCTGTAACCTCCAACTTCAAACCAGGGGCTACCAGTGGCTGGCAGAATCCAACTGAATGACAAGGGGCCTAGGATTGATTCTTGGTTCCTGCCATCTGCCTGGAGACCCCTTTAGAGTCCCGTGCTTTCAGGACATCATGGTGGAGAGGTGGAGAGGAATCACAAAGCTGTCACCAGGAAATGTCTGCCGGTGTAGGGTCAGGAAAGTGAAGAGAAGCCTGGGCCTCAGAGGGTGACTGACAGGAGACATAGCAGGGCTGGAGGCTGGTGTCCAGGGAATTAGGAGGAGGATAGGCCAGGGTGGAGGGGGAGGCTGGAGAAGGCAGATGGGATGGTAGGGAGAGCTGCAGACAGGCCAAGCTAGGGCAGAGTTAGTACAACTGGGAGAAGGGGCTGCCTGGAGAGGAAATTAATTATCGGAACAAGCAGCCTCCTGCACAGCTACCAGCCTGATCCCCTAACAGTGCCCAGGAGTGTGTCGTGGAGACGCATGCAAGCTGCCACGTGCCATCCCAAAACCTTGTGCTGGAGGGCTGGTTGGTGGCCACTCGGTCACAGAAAGGATGAAGGCACACTCTGAGCAGTGTTTTAATGTTCTTCAGCCATGCCAGACCTCAGATAGAAATGAAAGGACCTGCATCCAGTAATTAGGCACATGCCAAGCACAAGTACGTCATCAGAAGAGCTTGGATTGGTTGCCCTTCCTTGGGTGCTGCTGGGTAACCCCAACTGGGAGAAGTTATAATTTTAATCAAAAGATTCTTTCTTCTGTATAGAAAATGGCCATGACAGAAACTTGACATTTAAAAACACCTTCCCCCCCGCTTCAGAGAGATTAATTAATTCAGAAAAGGTGTTCTGAATCAAATATCTAACACATTGTTCATAAATAAGACTTTTGTAGGAAACTTGTAATTTTGAAGTAGTCACAAACAGTTCTCAAGGGTGAACGTGAATAACTGGTAAAAGCCAGGAATGCATCCCATGGTGGGAGGGTTTCCGACCGTTCCTTCACGGGTGCAGGTGGCAGTTCTCCCAGCCTGGTCCCCTGGCCTCTTCTCTGCACATTGATCACAGCTTGCCTGCATGTAATTGAACATTAGCTCTGCTCACCTCCTCTGCTGGCCTCTCCATGGATTCCTCTCTGCACTGGAGCAGCCAGGGTGAGATCCCAAATCCGCAAGTCCTCTCCAGGGTCATGTTTGCTAACTAAGCTTGCCTTTTTTTTAAACATGCCATGGAATCCTCCAGAGGCTTCTTGCCACAGCCATTGACCACAGGACTGGCTTCTACTCAATTTGCAGAAGCTCATGGGGCTGGAAGCCAGTTCACTCCATGGGCCCACTTGGAGAACAGCAGACAGGATGGAAAACAGGCAAGGACCACAGGGAGAATGAACTTGGCCTCTTGCCTTTTGAGTTCACCCCAGCTGGTTTGGAGACAGGTTTGCTTAATGATCCCTAAATAGTCATTTCTGCTGTTTCTTCAGGGGTGCCTGAATTTTTAGTGATGTCACTGGCTTCTTTGGAGGGCAATGTTTCTGAATTATGTCTCACAGGCTGAGCAAAATGAAGACATTCTAACCACAAACAATCACAACCTTAAACTCAATCTTACATAGATCAAATTCCATATTTGATCTGACATTACCAATTCATTACCTACAAAGTAGGTAATGAATTTCCTTCAGTGAACTTTCTTATAGAGTCTCCTTGGGCACAGGAGCCATCTAGCAGGGGTCAGCCATGGCTTCCTCAGCACAGTACCTTGTGCTTCTGGGAACGCCTCTCACCACCCACCATCTACCTGCTTCCCAGGGAGCAGCCATGTTTGTCCCACATGACACATTCCCTGGCCACAGTTTATTGGCTCAGCAAAGGACCCATAATCAAGCTGAGCCAATCATGTGCTTGCTTGAGAACCTTAAACGTGAAACTGAGTAGAAGAGGCCATTATTTTCTTTTTAAGTTGCACTCTAGGTATTGAAGCTTAGGGGGTGCTGGTAATTTGTTTTGTTTTAACCACAAAGAAAAATTAAATGGCAACAACAGGGAGTAGGGCTGAGAAGCAAACATTCAGAGTTAAGAAGGAATGAGAGACGGAGGCCACTGGTGGTGTTGGAATGTCTAGCTTCTGTTGTTCTTGAAGCCCAGCCGCATTCTGGCGAATGTGTTCCTTGAGCCACCGCAATATCTCGGTAGTAACAGCCCTCCTTTCTTACCCTCCTCTGAGTTGCAGCCAAAACATCTCTGGTCCCTTAGAAACCCCAGCAGCCTCTCCATCTTATGTTAAGCTGGAGTTTGCTGCTGTCCTCGTCTCCTGCTCATGGACATCTGGAGAATGTCAGAACCAGAAGAAAGAATGACAAAGTCACTGGATGCCAGATTCTTCATCAATGCTGCAAGATGTCGCTGGCCTCACTTAGCACAGCGACAGAGCCTTAAGTGAACCCATGCTTCCTGAATCCCCACTTAGCCGTGTCCTTCCTGCTAGGGGGTGAGCGAGAGAGAGGGGCCCCCTGGCTAAGAGACTTGGCAAGGGTGATGACAGGATGCTCAGCAGGATAGAGCCATCAGACTGTGGCTGTCATCGGGAAAGACAGAGACGTTTCTGCTTACAACTTTGAGGCTTCCAAACTTTTCCTGGTATGAGAGAGTGTTTCTTCCACCTTAAACTACATGATGGAAAGATATGTGAGAATAGAAAAAAAAAAAAAAAGTGTGTGTTGCTATGGAACTGCAAATCCCTGATAGAAGTCTTCCTCTGCGCCACATCCTGCATTGACGAGACCACCCGGCTAGTCTCAGAGCAAGATGGAGTGGCCGTCTCCAGTGCTATCGTTTACTGTTACCTCCATTCCTCCAGGCCCTATGTAGCAGCCCCTACCACAGCCATCGCCCCTCAGGATTTGAATCAATTCCCCAGTCACCACGCTAGGGGAAAACAAAAGCCTTATTTGAAGTCTCTCTTGACTGTTTTCCTTAGGAAGCTGTCCCACAATGCCTCGGTGAGGGCTGGCAGGCGAGCTGACTAGCCCCGGCCGGACAACTGTCAGGTTGGTTGAAGGATATTAGAGGGAAGTTGATCATGTGTCAACGCTTCTCAGCGCCCACTCACATCAGGGAAGTGATACAGCTGTCACTGTGGCCGACGAGGCGGCTGGCAGAACAGGCCACGTTCACCAACCCAGCTGTCCAATTAGATGCAAGGGCCTGACCCTCAGGTGTGCGGGAGGCAGGGAAGAAGTGCTGAGGAGGACACCACTCCCAGCGGTCTCGGTGGCCTTCGGAGGCTCCTGGGCTGCCTCCCTGGCTGCCTGTGGCCCGCTGAACAGATCAGGGATGCAGGGACATTCAGTCAAGTGATGCTGGCTCCTTCATTCTAACCTTCTCCCATCAGCATTTCTTTATCCTGTTTCCTCCCTTCCTCTCTCCCTTCGTTTCTTCCATCCTCCTTTCTCCCTGCTTTCCTCCCTTCCTGTCTCTTGGGGTGGGTTATGTGATGAGAATATAAAGAAAAGTGCCTAGAACTCCTCTGGGGAGACAGTAGGAATATGCGAGGTTTGATTAGATGTTGAAAGAAAAGCCAAACTGTGGCAGAGAACTCTTTAGTGCTTTGTTCTCAGTGCTTTTAAGAACGCTAGTGTGGTGTTTGATTAAATAACATCATCAATTTGGAAACAATGCTCAGTGTGATAACATGGGAGAGTGTTGTTGAAAACACTGCTCTTTTTTTTTTTTTTTTTCTCCAACTTTCCATTAGATTTTATTTATTTTCTATTTAACTTTTTTTTTTTTTTTTTTAAGTTCAAGGGTACAAGTGCAGATTTGTTACATAAGTAAATCGTGTCATGGGGGTTTGTTGTACATATTATTCCATCACCTAGATTATTTTATGTATTGATTTATTTAGAAACAGTCTAGCTCTGTGGCCCAGGCTGAAGTGCAGTGGCACAATCTTGGCTTACTGCAACCTCTGCCTCCCGGGTTCAAGCAATTCTCTTGCCTCAGCCTCATGAGTAGCTGGGATTACAGGCATGTGCCACCACGTCCAGCTAATTTTTGTATTTTTAGTAGAGATGGAGTCTCACCATTTTGGCTAGGCTGGTCATGAACTCCTGAGCTCAGGTGATCTGCCCACCCCGGCCTCCCAAAGTGCTGGGATTACAGGTGTGAGCCACTGCGCCCAGCCCCGTCACCCAGAAAATTAAGCCTAGTACCCACTAGTTATTTTTCCTCATCCTCTCCCTCCTCCCACCCTCCACTCCCTGATAGGCTTCAGTGTGTGTTGTTCTCCTCTATGTATTCAGATGTTCTCATCACTTAGCTCCCTCTTATAAGTGAGAGCATATAGTATTTGGTTTTCTGTTCCTGTGTTACTTAGCTAAGGATAATGGCCTCCAGCTCCATCCATATTCCTGCAAAGGACATGATCTTCTTTTTTTATGACTACATAGCATTCCATGGTATATAAGTACCACATTTTCTTTGTCTGGTCTTCCATTGATTGGCACTGAGGTTGATTCTATGTCTTTGCTATTGTGAGAAGTGCTGCAATGTACATTTGTGTGCATGTGTCTTTATAACAGAATGATTTATATTTTGGGGGGTATATACCCAGCAATGGGATCGCTGGATCAAATGATAGTTATTTCTGGGTCTTTGAGGAATCACCATAGTGCTTTCCACAATAGTTTAACTAATTTACACCCCACCAACACTGTGTAAGTGATCCTGTTTCTCCATAGCCTCGCCAGCATCTGTTATTTTTTGGCTTTTTAATAATAGCCATTCTGACTGGTGTGAGATGGTATCTCATTGTGGTTTTGATTTGCATTTCTCTAATGATCAGTGATGTTGAGCTTTTTTTTCTTATGATTGCTGGCCACATGTATGTCTTCTTTTGAAAAGTGTCTGTTCATGTCCCTTACCTGCTCTTTAATAAGGTTGAAAACACTGCTCTTCAGATTGTGGCCTTTCTCCTCAATCAATCAATCAATCAATCAATCAATACTAACTGGGCCAGTGCCTGTCATTGCAGCACTTTGAGAGGCTGAGGTGGAAGGATTGCTTGAGGCCAGGAGTTCAAGACCAGCAACATAGCCAGACCCTGGTATCTTTCCCAAATGTATGCAGCCAGTACTTGGTAGAGACTGTCTTTACAAAAATTTAAAAAAACAAAATTAAACATTATCCAGCCATGGTGGTGCATGCCTGTGGTCTCAGCTACTCATGTGGCTGAGGTAGAAAGATCTCTTGAGCTCAAGAGATAGGGGCTACAATGAACCATGATCACACAGCTACCCTCCAGCCTGGGCAACAGAGTGAGACCTTGTCTCAAAATAAAATAAAATAAATAAAATAGAAATAAATTTTAAAAATAAATCAAGGCATCATAACTCAGCAGTGTCTTTGTGTATTTTGGGGAAGCAACAGCATGTCCTTAGGAGGTGAGTACATAATGGGGACTGTGGTTTCAGGTCTTACCTCTGCCCTGCCTTGCTCTCTAAGGCCAGGACAAGGATCCAGCGTGTACTTAAAAGGCCCTGGGGCATTCTTCTTTCTCTTTGTTGAGAGGTGTACTGACATAGGCATGAGCGCACCCATCATTTGCATTAGGCTTTGAGTGTACTAGACTCCCCCACCCCTCAGTCCCTTTGCTTTTCTCTGGAACCCTATAAGGTGGTTGCCATCCCTCTCATTTTGTAGGAAAGAGAACAAAGTACTGATGGTGTTGCTGTCTTTCCCAACTGAATGCAGCCAGTACTTGGTAGAAACTGGATTCAAACTCAGAGTTCTTTATTTCAAGGTTCCTGGTTCGATACAGGAAAAATTTCAATACATCGAACAAGACTTTAAAGAAGAGCTCTACGTTTTGGGAGGTCAGGAGATCGAGACCATCCTGGCTAACAGGGTGAAACCCCATCTCTACTAAAAATACACAAAATTATCCAGGTGTGGTGTCACATGCTTGTAATCCCAGCTACTCGGGAGCCCAAGGCAGGAGAATCAGTTGAACCGGGAGGCAGAGGTTGCAGTGAGTCGAGTCTGAGTTTGTGCCATGGCACTCCAGCCTGGGCAACAAGAGCGAAACTCCATGTCAAAAAAGAATAAAAAGCCTCTAATTCCCACTCATTTATTTTTCTCTTTTCCAACTCTGTGTCCACCCTTAATCTGCTGTGTGACTGGGAGTAGTTGAAGCCCCCAAAGTAATTGTTTCTACAAAACTCTTTCCAAGAAGTTCCCCTGGGAGCTGAGTTAGGGGTTGGGGTTTCCTAAGGTGTAATCCTTTTAATGAGGTTTTAAAACCCTTGTATTCTTTAAGAGATTTTCGTAAGCTTTAGTCCCTATTGATCCTTATACTGGGATCTTGTTGTAGGTTTTCTGGACAGGAAAGTCTATCACTTTGGGAAAGTAAATCTTCACTGTATCTCTGGACTGTGCACGTCCACTTGTAGATGTGCCTGGGTTATCCTTGGGGTGTGGCAGTAACTAACCAAAACTTTCTGAGTGAACATGGTTCTTAGTGTCAGAATCTGAAGAGTTTATGTTACAAATATGCCACTTAGCTGAATTTCTATTTTATGTTTTCCTTTTCTTTTCTCTCTTTCTTCTTCTTCTTTATTTATTTATTTATTTATTTATTTATTTATTTAGAGACAAGGTTCCCCTCTGTCGCCCAGGCTGGAGTGTAGCCGTACAATCATGGCTCACTGCAGCCTCGACCTCCCTGGCTCAGGTGATTCTCCTGCCTCAGCCTCCTGAGTAGCTAAAACCACAGGCATGCATGACCATGTCTGGCTAATTGTATTTATTTATTTGTTTATTTATTTATTTTCTCTAGAGACAGTGTCTGGCTATGTTGCCCAGGCTGGTCTTGAACTCCTGACCTCAAGCCATCCTCCTACCTTGGCGTCCCAGAGTGCTGAGGTTTTAGGCATGAGTCTGTGCCTGGTTGGATTTCCATAGACAGAGCATCATCCATTAGATGATGATGAGTCCTCCAGCCCAAGATATCCTCTTGTACATACCCTTCTCCAGCCAGTCAGGGTCACTCCCCTTGTTCATTTCTCACCCCAGGACTTTGCTCCTGGGGGATCTGTTCTCTTGGAGGGCCCTTCCCATATATTCCTGTTGTCCCCTGCCCCACAACTTCCACCCAGCCAAAAGTATCCTCTTTCCTCCAAACTCCCATAACCCTTAGTTTATACTTTCTTTTCGGTAACTTTCACTGCTGCCCTAAGGCCACCACTATCCATATGAGGGGATGAATCCTGTCCTGGGCTGGTGAATTACAGGTGAATTACAACCACTTTTAGATTCACATATTACCAAGAGCTACTTACTAGTAATCCATTAGGAAGGTTCTTGGGTTAATGTAATGAAGAATTCATAAATAAAAATTAAGAATATACTAGAGTTTGTAGAGGACTCTTCTACCAAGTCTGGGTGGCAGCAGGGCAGAGTTTCCCATGCACCTGGCCCCATACAGAGTATAGAACTTTCTGGAAGGTCATTCTATGACTGGTCTCTTGAGTAGATCATGATATTTCAAAGCTGCCGATCTTGCTTCTACAATTTACAAATTACATTAAACTTTGCATCCTTTTCAGTTTGCTGCAGTTTGTTCCTCAACCCTACAATGTAGACAGGAACACGTTTTTCACTAAAAGTATTATTGACCTCTAAATTAAAATTTGTTATTTAAGTTGAAGACCTGTTTGCATTGTGATTGCAATATGAATCATCTTTGCTCCTAATGCGAAAACCAGTTTATACTTTATCCCCAAACTGTTGTGCTTGTATAGCCATACTTCATGGGTGATGGTCTGTCAGTGAATTTGTTCTCTTTAAATGGCTTGCAACATATTATCAAGGTAAATGCAATAAAATTCCTGGGCTAGTGTTTAGTTTATGAGGCATTGTTTTATAAAATAAAACCAAATGTGTATATGCTTATCTTCATCTCTCATAGAGTAAATAATACACAATTTATGTGTTACTAGCAACTAGCTGATTTTGTTATTCTCCATTTGTTATCACCAGATATTTCACCACAGAAGAATGGGAATGGGAGGGTGAATGTATGCCTGAGTCTAGATGGGTAACAGTCAGAAACATTTGAGAAACGTGCCTTCCATCACTGGACAGCTGATTTTCCTGTTTTACAGTGACCTCTTGCCCCCTTAGTGAGGTGTCTGCTGGAGCCATCTCCCCATCCCATCCACCATTCCAGAGCCAGATCTGTTTGCAGATCTCAACCTCATGATTCCTGTGAGCTGAATGAATGAGCCCTGTGTCCAGGGACCACCCACAGTGTTACTGGCCAAGCCATAAAAATAGTCATAAATGTAGCTAGAATTTATCTAGCACCTTTCTTCCTAAGAATTTCCAGAAATGCTTTCACTTTTTTATCTCACTTAACCTCACTGACCTCTACCTGGGGTCTCCAGGATTTGGTGGAATTTATACCTTTAAGAAGTCCTCCCCCATCCCCTTCCCCTCCATTTGAGAGTCATTTAGGACAGGACGGGCTTCCTACCATGGACAGCCTGGTACCCACCCTAGTCAGGACCAAACTATGCATTCCCCAAGAGAAACAAAAGGAAAAATCCAGGGTGTGAATGAAAAAAAAAGAAAGAAAGAAAAAAGAAAATAATAAGAAATTCTGTCTTGCAAGCAGGCACCTTTGGAAGAAAAAGGTACACACACACAAAAAGAAAATGATCCCTGGGCATTAAGAATGCCTAATTGTCTTAATTTACTTGCTGTTCCTTTAAACTATGCTAGTTCTGGCGCTGACACCACTTCTTGTTGTCCCGCCTGGACTGTGCATCAAATGCAGCTCACAAACAGGGGGCTTGTATTTTAAAGTGAAGGTTTGAAAAATTAACTGTTCTCCTTTTGCCCTTTCAACTCCCAGATGGAAAATCCCACCCCGATTAGCCAATTGATTTACTCAAAATAAAAACACCACCTTCCACTCTTCTCACCCGCTGTTCTTCTTCCCCCGAGGTTTTCTAACCAGCTGAAGGAGGCCCTTTGCTCCCTAGAAGGTGAAGTCCTTTGGGATGCTCAGGACTGAATAGGGAGAACAAACTGGGCTTCCTGCTAACAACTGGATCGGTGTCGCTGTCTTCCCTCTCTTCCCAAGAGTCCTAGCTTTTGTCTGGCAGACACAACTGCTCCGGTGAGCTGCACTGAGCTTTGCTGGGCATGCGCAGGAGTGCAGGTGGCTGGTGGCACCCTCAGACCCGGGTGGAACACCCGATTTGCACCAGCCTGTGAGGAGGTAGACGGGGCTGTGAAGGCTGCATATTTGGTGGTGGAGAAGTCCTGTGGTCTCCAGTTTTTAGGTGTCCTTCCTATTGATGTCTAGCTTAGGAGGCATAATGTTCTGGGTTTCACGAGGACCTAGAATCACTGCTCTGACTTAAGGATGACAGGAAGCAAACACAATAGAAATGAACCCCCTTAGTCTTGGAGGGTGGTGAGGAGAGCTCCGGGAAGGGTCAGAAAACCTGCTCCTTCTCATTGTCTGCTCTCTGTGGACTTGCTCTGTGACCTTTCCTAGTCCTTCTGGATGGTTTCTAACATCTCATATGAGTTTATCTCATCTGGATTTATCTGATCCAACTCCATATCCTGAAAGTATTCCCAAACCCAGTTCCATCCTCCAAAGACTGCTTGTCCCAGAAACAGCAGGACAGAGGTCCTCCCTAAGCAGAGAGGGCAAGGAGAACAAAGACCCCGGAAACTCCTTTTCTTTTGTACATTCTCCCCGTGTTTCTCCCTACATCCCCTCCACTTAATTTTCTTGATAAGACAGCCATTGTGTTTGTTTTTAAAAGTATACACATGCTTGCACACATACATATGACATGTAATGTTATGATGATGTTTGTTTGAAAAAAGATACATATATATGTGTGTATATATATATTTATAATGTTATATGTATTTTTGGTTTGTTCTGTAAACATCATCATGCACAATTAATACCCACAGCCCATTGAGTTGTGTGAGTGCATCATTGTGTGGTTTTCTGTGATTTATAAGACATGGGAGCTAATGGCTGTCAGCTGGGAGAGGCAGTGACCTGAAGAGAGTAGTGGAGCCCTCTGCTTCAGGAAAAATGAGAAGTGGGCCATGCCTGGTGCTCACAGCTAGCACTTTGGGAGGCTGAGACAGGAAGATGACTTGAGGCCAGGAGTTTGAGACCAGCCTGGCCAACATAGGGAGGCCACCCCTCTCTACAAAATATACATATTTTAATTAGCTGGGCGTGGTGGTGTCCATGCTTGTAGTCTCAGATTCCTGGGATGCTGAGGTAGGAGGATCACTTGAGCCCAGGAGTTCAAGGCTGCAGTGAGCTATGGTTGCGCGGCTGCATTCCAGCCTGGGCAACAGAGCAAGACCCTGTCTCCAAAAGAAAAAGAGAGAGAAAGAGAGAGACATACAATTGTCCAATTTGTGGCGAGCTAGACTGAGGAGGGTGAGCTGCCCAGAAGGAAAATTGAAGGGGGCACCCACTCAGGGCCCTGCATGTGCTGGGCCCTGAGTGCAAAGTCTCCTTGCAATTTGCTCTCTGGGCACCCCATTGCCTCTCTCTAGTCTGTGCCCTGCCCAGAGAGCAGCTCCACACTCCTCCTTTAGTCTACATGGTGCTCCCCCTGGGGAGTCTGTCTGTCTTCCCCTCACTCTGCCCCTTCAGAGCCCTTGTCTCCACTATTAATATGCACTTCTTTGTGCTTTTATTTGTCTAATGGTTCTATCTTTCCACCGGCCTGTGAGACCCACAAAGCCCGGGTCGGGCCTGTTCTGTTCTATACAAATTCACCCCTGTGCTTAGCATGGAACTTGGCCCCATGCAGATGCTCACAGAATGAATGAATAAGTGATGCCGAGAGAAGAGGAGAAAAGGAGCCGGCCAGCAGGCAGTTCATGGGGGCAGAGCCCAGGTCTAGCAGCTCTAGAGATGTGGAAAGAGGCTGCCTCCCACAGGAGCTCCAGTGTAATCTTACACAGGAAGGGCCATGGATGGGCCATGTCCCGGAACTGTGATAGCAAAGTCAAGACTCTGCAAGGACAGGATGGAGAAGATAGGTCACTCCACAGGCTGCTGGGTGGCTCAGGAAACTCAGCACCCCTGCAAGGGACCCTGATTCCTTCACCCTTTCCCATGCACACAGCTAGCCTTACTTTTCAGAACTCAAGACTCTTCCCCAACCCGTAACTCCCTGTTGGTTGGCCAGCCCTTCAGGGAGATGCCCTGTTCTTCAGTGTGGCCCATCCAGTGTTTAGATGGCCTGCCACACCGGACCCACAAATCAGCCTGCACACCTCTCCCTAACTTGTCTGTATTATGTTCATTTGCTGGGTGGTGATAAATATTAGAATAAAATAAACTAAAGATGGCTGGTGAGGGCTCTGTTAGCTATCTTCATGGTCTCCACTGCA